>NW_022171880.1:0-13161 GCF_008802855.1 Photinus pyralis
CTGTATTCAGAAAATAATGTTACTTTTCTCATTAGCGCTGGGGGCGTTCCCAATAGTATTGCGATAAATGGTATTATTGGATTTGCATCTTAAATGTATTGGAAAAACCGGATTTTTAAGGGCGAAAGTCGTATAAAACAATCCTTACGGCTTGTTTAAATGAATAGAACAATAAACACCAATCACCTAGCAGTCAGCAGTTCTCAACAAATTATAAATATTACACCAATTTCGATACGAAGGTATAACGCTTGTCTTTAAATGGTAAAATAACGGTAATTTTACGTTCGTAAAATGCGCTAAAAACTTATACGATATTCAAATTGTACGTAATACATAATATAATGTAATGATATGCAAATATGTACATAATGTGCTAGGGGTATTATCGTTATCACTTTCAATACAATAATCGCTTGTTTACCTCAGAAGTTAATTATATTTAGATTTGTACTTGTACCATAATGACTTCCTAATTATTGTAATCAATATTAATGTTTTATAAGTAAAAGAAAATAAGAAAATATTTGTTAATGTCTTTAGGAAGGGGTTCTATATATATTGCAACTGAATTGTTATACTCAGTTAGTTTCCTGTACAACCTGGTCAAAATGGACGCCACTGAGGCCAAACGTAAAATTTAGTTGAACGTGTATGATTATTTTGTAAAAGAAAAAAATCATGGTGGAGTACTTACTTCAGTAATGGCAGTTCAACAAAGAACAGCGGATGCGGTGCAGGTATCGAAACAAACAGTTGTGAGGACATGTGCTATGCGAGAGATTGGAAGTGATTTAAAAAGAAATCCATATCGCCGTTCTAAACCACGTAGGACGGACCTACTAGAAAATAAAAAGATCCGATATCTGATTTATGATATGTACGCAAATAAAGAGCACGTAACTCTAGATACTTTGTTGGCGGTGATAAAATTGAAAGACTTGTGTGATTTGGGCAGAACAAGCTTGTTCTATGCACTGAAAGAAATGGGCTTTAAATTTAAGATGACCAATAGCAGACGGGGTTCGTGTGAACAAAGTCATGTGGTTTCCATGCGGAATGTGTTTTTGCGAAAATACATCAGAAATCTCGAATCCGAAGTTCCGCATGATTTCGTTTTTTTAGAAGAAACCTGGGTGTTTAGCAGAGGCGCAACAAAGCGTACTTGGCAAGATGACCGCGCTAAAAGTTTGCAACAACTCATAAGGCTTCAGATGGTAAACGATACATAATTATTCATGCTGGTGGCAGAAATGGGTTTATAGAAGGCAGCAGCTTAATATTTTCGAGTACCAACAAATCGTTCGATTACCACGACAATATGAACGCCGAACTATTTGAAAAATGGTTTGAAGAATCTTTCCTAAAGAAACTTGCTCAGCCCTCAATTATTGTTTTAGACAATGCATCTTATCACACGCGGAAAAGTGAAAAGATTCCAAGAGCTTCTTCAACCAAAGAGGAAATTTCGAATTGGTTGAAAATGAAGAATAGACCATTTGGTACTGCGATGTTTAAGGCCGAATTGTTAGAAATTGTAAAAAATCACAGTCAAGCAACCATAACTAAATATGTTGTCGATGAAATGACATTACAATATGGCCACGAGGTTCTGCGTTTGCCGCCTTACCATTGCCATTTCAATCCCATTGAACTGGTATGGGGAATTTCGAAAAAGTTTTACGATGACCATATTGTTGGTACGCCGGGAAGACCAGAAGATGTTCTTAAAACCTGGAACGACGCGTTAGCTAAAGTAACTCCAGACGTGTGGAATCGCTGCGTAACCCATACAGAAGAAATAATCAAGGATACCTTCAATCGTGAAAAAATCATAGACGATGTAAGGGCTTTGGTTTTTACTGTAAATACAGGAAGTGATGAAGAAAGCGATTATTTAAGTGAAAGTGACAATGACAACGACGCGTGAATTCATATGAACTTAATTCATGTCGATTATTATAATAGGTAGCAATTAAGTAAATAATGTACATATTTTCATGTTTATTTGTAACAAATGTTGTAATTTTTAATGTGAACTGCTAAAATACAAGCATGATTTCGTATCGTAACTGGTGTAATATTTATATTCTGTTGAGAACTGCTGACTGGTGGGTGATTGGTGCTTATTGTTCTATTCATTTAAACAAGCCGTAAGGATTGTTTTGAACGACTTTCGTACTTAAAAATCCGGTTTTTCCCAAACATTTAAGATGCAAATCCAATAATACCATTTATCGCAATACTATTGGGAACACCCCCAGCGTTAATGAGAAAAGTAACATTATTTTCTGAATACACTTTTACCAATAATTGCTTTGCATCTAAATGTGAAGTAGGTTATGTACAAGAATTTCGTCTTAGACTATGAAAGAAAGGGGACTGACAATATCCTATCTAGTGATGGGATAACTCGAGTGAAAAACTACTCGAGAACTCGATTATTAAAATAACCGACATCACTCGATTATTAGAAACGAGTACTCGAGTTCTGATCTTGTCGAGTGTTTCGCTCATTTTAGGGAATTCGACTTGATAAATAAATTCATTAATTCAATTCAGTTGCATTCAGTAGATGAGTAATTGTGTTACTCTATTGCAGTTGCAGTCATTCAGTTGTTATTTTTGCAGTTTGTCACATTCGGAAATGAGTCATTTAACAGATGTTTAATATTTTATTTTTAGCACTGCAACTTTCGCTGTAGGTAAGAAGAATTTGTTTGAGGAATACCTACCCAAATATTTAAGCAGAAACTGAAAACAGTAAACATTTAAAAAATAATACAATTGGCCAGGGTATATGAACTATGATCGGTTTTATTTATTTATGACATTATAATTGATAATCAGCAGAATTGGTGTAAATGGAAAAGCGTGCTCGAATTATAATGTAAAGTTGAATATTCGAATTACGAGTACTCCAGCCAGGTACGCGATTCTCGGCGTCCAGAATTAAATTCCTTTACGAATTATGACGTAGGTCGCTACTCGGCTACTCGCTAGCCACGGTTTATTCATTTATTGTTTCATTCATTCAAGTTTTAGTTTACGAGTACTCAGTACTCGAGTGATCACTCGATTATTGAAATCACTCAGTTACTGAGTACTCGATTATTGAAATCATTCGGTTATGCACATCACTAATCCTATCCAGCGCAATGCTGCGCGGTGAAGCCTGAGGCGGCCATATTTTCGGAGCCAAAGTTTGTTTACTTTTTGCTAATTGCGTGGGTGTATTTGCATTTTCCTGTTTATGCGGTCCTTAAATCTCTAAGTGTGCTTTAAAAACATTAGTGGACAATGGTACATTGTAGTGCACGGAAGTGCGGAAGTGATAGCCAAAAAACTCACAAGGAATATCCTTTCACAGGTAATTATAGGTTACTTTAATGTGAGTTGCTTTAAAACTGGTCGTAGATCAATATGCATGAGAAAATAACTTTTAATTTTATTGCCAAATGTAATGAGTATTACAAGTATGCGCACTACAATGGAAAAGATATCGCCTTTATTTTAATTGCTACAGATTTTTTTTTATCGAGTCCATATGCATTGACCAGTGGCGTACGCATTGTACCTATAATATCTTAAACGTAAAAGATATCCATAAATTTGTATCAAATTGATGAAAAAGTTGGAAAGTAATATATGTACAACTTATTACAGATGCACGGAAGATTGTTTGTCGTCCCTCCAAGCTACCACTTGAAGCTAACGATGCTTGATAATCTGCCTGGGACATTCCTATATCAGAAATAGCCCACCATTCTATACTTGCATGGGGAAATGAAGTTGACCATTGTCACAAAAGGAGACGAAGCGTGGTTGGAAGGTTATCCATCCCCGTATTTTACTGGATAAAAATACTACAAACATTTCTACGCCTCTTCGTCTCGCTCTCATAATATGTGAAAGTCGTACGCGTGTGTGGTGCCGAGTTGGACATTCTGGGTTACCATGGACATTTGTGCAGCAAGAATGCGGGTCGCATATCAAGGCATCACAATTTAAATTACTTTTTAAAGTCATTTCAAGACAAAATTGTGTACCTAACTTTATTATGTAAACAAATTTGCATACAAAAAATATTTCTTGTACAATTGTCATTTTGTTAAGTCTGTGTTGTGAAATATACAGTAAAGTATTTTGCAATGTAAACTAAAGTAGTACTATTACTTAGAATTCCCAAAGACGAAAAGATTCGTACCATATGGGTGGAAAATATGAAACAAGAATTCACTTCTACTGCTAATAACGAGCGATCAAAAAAGGATTGATGTCGGGTCACCTTTGGAAGTTCCATTTTAAATATGACTTCCCGTGTAAACAAAAATTCCAAAGGTGACTCGACAGCAACTCTTTTTTGACTCGTAGTAGTAAGTTATCCTCTCTAGACTTTGAAAAGATATGTTTTCTGATAAATGCTTTGACGTCGTTGTTAATGTTCCATGCTGTGCTGACCATTTTTTCTACAACCAAAGGAATTAATTCCTACCACCGCATCTCTCCTCTTCAATCCCTTATCGCGGTCGGTTATAGTTGCTTCTGTCTCGAAAACAGAGTATCAGTGGAGGGTAGGGTGACTGGAATGTCTGGAAGGAACACCCTTGGCGAGTCAAAACTTTACGTCTGATTATTTAGAAAACAATGTGTCGGAGCAGAGTACTTACAAAGGCTTAAAGGATAGCCTGAACTCTGGTGAGGTCGAAATGAATCGCTCCTAAAACGAAGTGTCGGACGAGAGTTCTCATTGAAGGCGTGTGGAACATCTGGACGAGACATATCTATTGTCGATGTGAATATCTCGAAAATGGAGTGTCGGAGGATGGTATGTGCAATATTAAGGAGGCTTTCTGTAAGGATTTCATTCTTCTCACATTACTTTTTTAATATGTGGGTCATATTCATTCATCATCTAGTGAAATAGCAATAAATTTTGCATGCTAGTAAACAATATTGAAAAAAATTCGCTTATCTGTACAAGAGATGCTCACAATTTTTTAAAATAATACGTTTGTATTGTATTTACTTTACACAAATGTACCTACCATTGCCGTTTTAACGTTACGCCAATGAACTGTAGGCGGCCATGATTTGGGTGAAATAACAAACAAATGTGACGTAATGTGGGCTTCACTTTACGATGATTATTGTCACTCCTCACTCTTTCCTTCTCTAAGAATTTCGTAATATAAAGATTATTACCCAGTTATGGTAGAGTCATCCTTATTGCTTTTATAACTTCACAATGTGAAAGAAGAAAAACAAATTGTAATAAATACGTAAGTACTATAAACCTTTCGCCAGGAAAGATTGCCGGTCATAGAACACTTGATCCCGGCCTACAATCTATGTTTTTCTAAAGATGTGAGCGACTTCCGGGATAGTATCGTGTCAATGTTGAACAATAAGACTTTTCGTTCAACATTGGCACGATACTATTCCAGAAGTCGCTCGCATCTTTAGAAAAACATAGATCGTAAATCGACACAAGGTGTGCTGTGACCGGCAATCTTTCCTGGCGAGAGTTATAGTTAAATTAATCAATTATAGTGAGTAGGTATCGTGCGCTTTATTGATTCAAAATGTTCCTGTAATATAGGACAACCTTTTTTACACGCAAACCATAATTATTTTTGGCAATCGCATCCTTTCAGTAGAGCTAATACATCCGCGGAATCTAAACATGGCTTAATGTCACATTTATCAATATTGCTTATGTACGTTTCTATGCACTTTAATCGCTTTACTTCCTCTTCCACTTTAGAAATCTGTTCCTTCCTGAAGCTTCTTAGAAATTGAGCAACCTCATTGTTGGTACGCGACCCCTTGTTTGGCGTACTGGTTACGATTTTTTCCATCGCGCTCAGTTCGTTGCTATCTGGCGTCGGCACAAGTGTACGTTCTGATGGAGTCCCCTTGTATTTGACCATTTCGGTATAGTTGATGGAAAATGATTTTTGCTCTTGTAAAATTTTACTTGGGGTGGTTTGACTTACAGCTGACGCTGACACTGTCTCGTTAGGTTTTAAGGATTTCATTGCGTCGGCCATATCTGCGTATTGTTTGATTAATGCTTCTTCCATAACTTCTATACATACGAATATATCGGGCGGAGGATCTCCCTTTGTATTTTTAATTCCTTTTAAAAATGACAATGCCCACTGAATCTGCGCTACACCTAAATCTTTATGTTTATTTTACTACTAACCAATTGCCCATACCAAGTGGTTTTTCCGTTGGTTTTTCCGAAAATAAACTCCATACGACAGCTAAAGTATGATCTAATTGTACATAAAAGGGTGGACATTTTGCAATACCTTTCCCACCTGGGTATACGGTACTGTCATTTGGTAATCTAAACGTGTATGGAATCGGAGTATATTCCTTGGGAGTTCTTATATTTTCTAAGGATTCCATGAATATTAAATATGTATTTGTAACCACGAAAATTTATTGCGAAGTTTGACATTGACATACCTAAAATGGAGCAACCTTTGTTTATAAATATTTCATTTTATGTTGGCGCAGATACTTTAAATGTTAAAAGTTACGCTTCGCCTTCCCCTTCCTCGGTAATATCTTCATCAGCTTCTATAACATGACTTGGTCTTCGTTCGTCATATGCAATAATATCTGATTCAGTGTCCCCATCATCTCCTTCTGCTGCGGTATTTGATTCCGTTGCCGTGTCTTCTTCAGCGACGTTTGCTTCCGTTACGATATCTTCATCGCATACGCACGTTCCTACTACGGCATGTACTAAACCCGGTCGTAGTAATGCGATGTGGTCCAAAATACCTTTGACATTTGGAGGATTTTTTCCTAAATTATCTTTAATTCGAGACAAATAATTATCTGCCCATATGAAATACTCGTCTGGAATATCGGTTGCGTCTGTGGCCATCATCATTACGCAGCTAATTGTAACAGCAAGCATTTCATCGCATTCTTCTAGATGTACTTTGGACTTTTTCAAACCAAACACCGGATCTTTTAGACATTCATTTATGCGTAAACCTCTCGAACGGGAGTGCGTTGCCTTGTTTTCGCTGTAAATTTACTCGTAAATTTTGGGTCGCGGATCAATCGGAAAGGAAACCTGTCACCTTTCGTGAGAGGGTTCAAGTGAAACATAACCTCCGGCACGAGGTTTGACTAAACATGCTGACAAAGCTGTTGGTAATGCGGGAACCGACGAACTTCTTGGAGATATTAGTAATGGTATTTTCGACATCTCTGCACGTAAAACAAGTACCATAAATTTATCTTTGAAGTGTCAAGAAACAGCCCGTGAATCTGTCACTTCTGTGAGAAAACAAACGCCAGTCGTAAGTCCAGTAAGGTTTGTTCGATCTCGCATGAACCATATTTAACCCTCCATCCTCTCCTTATTTTACAAGACAGAGAGCACACATTTGAGCAAATTTTTCGATTTTTACGATCATACTGTATTCATCATATGATTATGCGGGTCACTCTGTAATTGGGCGCATGCCTGTTGAGGGCCCAAAAACAAGAGAGGGATAATAATAATAATAATAATAATGATTCCATATTATAAAATTTTAGAGACTATTCAATTCATCTAACATTTGTCACATTTCGATCAGTAAAATGTCAAGATTTCAAATTGTTGAACCAATGGGAACGAATTATAGTGAATATTTCCCTCATATGTCATAAATGCCATATGAGGTGTGCAATTATCGCTCAATTACAGCGATAATTGCACTGTAGAAAGCGAAAGAGCCCTGCGAATTCAGAGTTGGACTGGGTCAAGCATAGAGTGACCCAGTGACCCGGTGACCCAGTTAGTTTACTGACCCGGTGACCCAGCTTGACCCGGTGACCCAGCTTGACCCGGTGACCCAGCTTGACCCAGTAACCCAGTTTGACCCGGTGACCCAGCTTGACCCGGTGACCCAGCTGACCCGGTGACCCAGCTTGACCCGGTGACCCAGCTTGACCCGGTGACCCAGTTTGACCCGGTGACCCAGCTTTGACCCGGTGACCCAGCTTGACCCAGTGACCCATCTTGACCCAGCTTTACTCAGTGACCAGTCTTGACCCGGTGGCCCAGTAATTAAATTATTGTTAGGTATCATCCAAAACAATTTCAAGTAACTTTTAATTAAAAAAAAAACTTCCTCAATAATATTCGGCAACAAGCACGTAGCCCAATTTCATTCAAGAGAACTAATACCTAAAAAAATCAAATGCATTTGTTTATAGTTTGTAGTCAAGTAGTCAATGAAAGTATTTAGAGGAAAGATTTATTTGGATTAAGCTAACTAGTAGAAAAAAATTAAATGTGAATGAACACCTGTAAGCAAACTGGTAAGCCCTGAAGCAAAGAAATAACATTATTCTAATACAATTCGGGACATTGAAAGTTTTTTACGGCAGTATTAAAGCAAACATCACATAAATGGCAGTTGTCAAGCAATCGAGTATTATTTTCAACAAACCAGCATTTCATTTATTTCATAATCTGTACACTTGAACCGAGGGCACTGACTTAACTGCGTTATTCGATCAAACTAGGTGACTGGGTGGAATTGGGTCCCCGGGTGAAATTGGGTCGCTGGGTCAAACTGGGTCACTGGGTCAAGTTGGGTCACTGGGTCAAACTGGGTCACTGGGTCTAACTGAAAAGAGTATGACGTGACCCAGCGACCCAGTGACCCAGTTTAATTTAGTGACCCAGGTGACCCAGTCCAACTCTGCCTGCGATAATTGCACTGTCCATATCCACGGCAATGGCAACTGGCAACTCCTTTGGACAATTTCACAATACACCGACAATTTATAAGTAGGTAACGTCAGTTCAAGCATGTTGTTAGTAAAAAACTGCATTCGGTCATTTTCATATATTGTTAAAAGACCGACACCGAAGGTGGAGGGCTCTTTCGCCAAAATATGAAAATAAACTCATGCAGTTTTTAGACAACATGCTTTCAAAAAAATTATCGGTAATTTTGATGCACTTGTGCAATTACCTACGATAATTTCACGTGTGGTATTTCAGCGACAATTCAATGCGATTATTCAATGACATTTGTCAAACTTCCACCAGTGAAATGACGCGAAATTTTGTCGTATTAACCGGAACATTCTTCTTAGTTTGTTAGTCAATTTCGACAACCGACTTATCACCACATCTTTTAATTTAATCACTCATAACGAATTAGCTTGGAGCACAAAAGTTCGAATAGAATCAATAGCAAAATGAAAAGCAACTTCCATAATTTATTTTGACGTTTATTGTTGTCATGGAAATACATTCGCGTGGGTAATTATGCTTAATTTTTCTTTTGATTCATTGAACAGTCCTCCGAATACCATTCGTAGTCGAAGTATTTGTAGATTATTTTTGAGCTGCTGCTCCACTCATGCTAGTTACGCTTTTTAATACCACTCGCGCAAGCGCTCGTGGTATTAAGCAGCGTAACTAGCATTCGTGACAGCACCTCAAAAATATTCGACAATACTTCGACTACTTATGGTATTATATATGACAATTCAACTCATGTATAAAAAATCGCATAAGCCGCAGTGCAATTGTCACTTTAACAGCGGCAAAAGTTACCTGCAACTTTTCCAGCGACAAATGCACTAGTGGTTTTTTCACTTATTGATTTTGGAACAATTATCGCATTATCCTTTCTCATTTATGACTAGTTTGACGTCTGTCAATAATTGATTAGTTTCGTGAATTTCTTGTTCGTTAAATTGTCCTGCCGAATTACACTCGAGGTTTGTATTTAAACCGCGTAATTTTGGGTTGTGGCAATTTTTAATTTGATCACTCATAACGAATTAGCTTGGAGCAAAAGTTCGAATAGAATCAATAGCAAAATGAAAAGCAACTTCCGTAATTTATTTTGACGTTTATTGTTGTCATGGAAATAATGTCAAGGTTTCGGGATTATTACGTATAAATATACATTCGCGGGTAATTATGCTTAATTTTTCTTTTGATTCATTGAATAGTCCTCCGAATACCATTCGTAGTCGAAGTATTTGTAGATCGTTTTTGAGGTGCTGCTCCACTCATGCTAGCTATATTTATTTCATACTGTCCGGTATATGTTCGATTACACTATCATTTTGAGTCCGGTAGGTGAGTTATTACCTAATAAAACAACCTTGAGTTATTACAGCATCAGAGCCGGTAAGTGTCGCTAAGCAACACTTACCGGACTGTTATTTGTATACATCAAATTGGACATCTTCACACAATTAATTACAAACCCCAACATAAATTTGGCTGTAATTCTTTATTTCAAACATTAACATTGATTGTAATGAAACAATTTGTATTGCCCTCAACACTAACGCCTGGGTTATTACTGGATGTCGAGTTAGTAATGTTTGATTCCTTCTGCTGTAGAACTCCAATGAAATTTTCGCCGCCTTGTATCAGTTGTATCATACGGTCAATCTTAACTTTTCCTTCTACCGAGCCTTCGATGTATTTTTTGCCGTCGATGAGCTTTTCCATGCCCCATGACGCTTTAACACCGAAACCCAGGCAGAAAAATCTCAATTCAAAAACTTACTGCGTCCAAAAAGTATGCCAACATGACTTTTTCCTCTACTTGTTTCGCCCCATGTTCGTTCTTCCATTGGCAAAACACTTAGTACTCGTTTTCATACCTTGCGGCCGACTTCTTATAGGAACCAACTTTTCGGTTGCTTCATGAGATTTCGACAGGATTGTATCGGGAACAGTGGAACATCCCACCATCATCCCACAACGTTTATAGCGTCCATTTTTAGTGAAAAAAATTCAATGTAAACAAACTACAAACTATAGCAACGGCGGTTGCCACAGAAAGAAGGTAATGCGATTTTTACAATTTAATGAAATTTTGTAATCTTTGAAATGAAATAATGATACAGAACAGACTTACAGTATGAAATAAAATACGTTACGATATACGTCCGGTAGTACTTGTAACAGTACTCGTTTAAGACATTCTCGATTCTTGACTCGGCTCCTGACGTCGCCTCGTCCATAATGTCTAACTCGTACTGTTACAAGTAACCTACCGGACTTATAACGTAAATAACTATTTATTTGGCGTTGAGCGCACAGACTATAGTTCGTTTCACCAATAATTTAACATTTCTCATTAGGTCGTTAAGTAGCGGGAATTCCCACTGCGACATTTAAAACAATAGGACAATAGGACATTTAATTAATAAAATTTTAATGTTTAAAACGCCAAATTGTAATTGGGGAAACTACTTGGAATGTGTCAACCTATTTAATTAATACATTAATATGGTATTGTGATGTACCCAAGTCGACAGCTCCCGCGCTAACGAAAGCGGGAAAAACACGAACTCGGAACACCTGCGTAGTAACACAAACCTCACACTCGACAATGTCCGGAACCCCTACGTTGTGGAAGGCCAGGTCGCACTCACTCGTACCCATGCTAATTATCGGAAAGGCGGAACGCAAATAATACGCTTAATTGAAATTGAAACACAAATAAAGTTTATTAAAGAACTGATCAAGAGTGTAAAAATGAATCAAAAGGCCGAAAGACATCCTACAAATTTAGACAGAATACATTTAAAGCCAAAAAGTGCCAGGTTCCACTAGAACTCGTCGGACAAAAGAACCGTGCTAAAGAAAATTCCGACTCACTGTTCACAGAGGTGAAATCTAGAGGGAAAATCTGGAGAATGAGAGGTAACATTGGATAACGTTAAACACATTTTACAACACAGCTACAATAGTTATACAAAGAATAATAATCCGAGTAAGTAACTCTTGAATTGGACAGATTGAAATCTGACGTTAGTACAATACAAACTTGATAAGTTAAAGGATGGCCATTACAAGTAGATTTAAAAAGCACCTTCAATCCTTTCTCATGTGTGAAAGATACATTCCGAAGTCTCTTTACATAAAGTGCATAAAATAAACATCATTAATTAGCCAGACCTCCTCCAATCTAGCAGGTATCTAAGATCCTGGATACGGTAACCTTAGACTAAAGTTGTCGTTCGAAATACATGCCGCTAAGTATCTTTATCACTCCGGCATGTACCTCTGCAAGGGCGAAATGGTTAATTACACTAAAAAAAAGGCAGATTCATGCACAAAGAATTGGAGTCGCTAATCAATCTAAATGGGTTCAAAACAAACACATGAAAATTGATAACTGGCCAATCTTCAACAAATCAAACAGGAACCACTTTTACATGAAAGCAAATTACACCAAATTTAAGAATCACTTTACCCTGCATTACAACTAGCTGAAGGCAACATAATCTACAATATAAATCAATTACAACTAAGTACATTACCTTTCTGTTACAATGAGCAGCACCCTTGATCACCCAAAGCAAAGTGAACTCAACGACAAAAATGAACCTGTGGGAGCTCTAAAAAGCTAACTCGGCAAAAACTAAATCTATCCACCATTTCCTCCCTATACAGACTACCATTGTTATAATTGCTGACATTGAAGACTGAATACATTGTTGATTAATAATAGACCGATTGTTTTTTCATGGGAACGCTATTGAATTGTGGCTCGGTATCTGGCAACGGTAGCTTAAACGGTGTCTCAATATACGGTAACGGAACTTCTTGTTTGAAATTTGAAAGCAGACATCTCAGTATCAACACGATTATTGTCGTTAATGTCCTATCGACGCATTCCTTAAGGAACTACATTTTAAATATATCGATTATTAAGGAAATGGGCCGATTTATACGAGCACTACAATTTGGCGTTTGAAACATTAAAATTTTATTGAGAACCACTGACTTTTAGTTAAATGGGGGCTATTGTCCTATTGTCTTAAATGTCGCAGTGGGAATTCCCGCTACTTAACGACCTAATGAGAAATGTTAAATTATTGGTGAACCGATATCTTCCTTTTTCACCTGTATACTACCGCAATCATATATCATAGCGTTTTCGATTGGCAAAACTCGTACTGCACGAGTGTTGCACGAGAAACTGAAGAAATCCATGTGAAAATTGCTCTCAATGGAACATAAATATTCGTAAATATTTGCTGTCATTTGTCCATAACCTCATTTTAGATTTGTATTTATACAATGATTTAGGTAATCGACAAATCTGTATTCTAAAAAATGACTGAAACGATTTCACTATTATTTATGAT
>NW_022171881.1:0-31180 GCF_008802855.1 Photinus pyralis
ACCCTCCTATTGTAATCTAGAATCTAGTCTAGAATCCACTGGATCTACAATTTGCAAGTTTTATAGTTAGAAGGGCGAGACACAATTAATGGACGAGTAGGAAAAATTAAATGTAAATTAATGCATACTGAAAGTGAATACCGACAAGTTGGCATACGATCAACCCCCCTAAATCGGTAGGTATGGACCATGGTCATCGTCGTGCTAAAAAACGTCACATGATGGCTAGGAGTTGAAATCGGAACGGAAAAGAACCGGTACCAGAACCAATTGCATTTATAAGCCCCTCTCTTTGAACTGTTATTCCAGAAGTTGTGATAGCTGGAACCGATATCTATTATTAGTGACAAAGAACCGGTATTTATCGGTTTATTATTTATTATATTAGTTGTTACCGATTATTATAAATAACGACAAAATATTATATAAAAATAGTTAAACGTAACCCTGCTTATGAGTGTTTTACGTATTAAAAAAAGTCATGCTGAGATTCAGGTAACATTGTTTAGTATCAAGATTAACTTGGTAGAAATTAGTGTGGTAACCCTGAATTAATCAAAATTCTCCCTTTTATTCAGAGTCAGAGTCATTTTAAAACTGCGTCATTAAGGTTGACCTCGTAAGAGTTATGAACTTATGAACTCTCTTCGGAGTGAATAATGTAACGTAAATTTAATTACGTTATATATTTATGTACATTTAAATTACTAATGAACTTATAACTGTTCTTAGATAGATTGATTTACTATAGTTATTGTTTATAACTTACGTGTACTCAAATTTATAATATTTAAATTTATAACAGAAGTGCGAATTTCACTATTTATCACTTCGTCATCGATATCGGAACTTACGTTAAACACAATTCAATTTAAATATAATTTATGTTTTTTAATAATAATTTTGTTTATTCACGTTGGAACCCTTAAAAACCGAATAAAACTTGAACCAGAACGGGCACCAAAATTAGTGAAGCTGTAGTACCGGAAGCGGTACAGGAACCCTTAAAAAATAATTCTACCTGAACGTATGCGACGGCACGGCGAAGCGCCTTTTTCGCTCACATTGATTTAAATACTTATAGGCTATAAGTATTTAAATCAATGTGAGCGAAAAAGGCGCTTCGCTGACAGCCTTTATGATTAGGTTGACTTTAATTTAGTAAAGTAGGTTTACGAACGATTTTTTTAAAGATTACTGACCTGGAAATTTATTACAATGTTAAGAATAAATATAAATACCTTAGATACGCCTGTTACGAAATTTTTCTGGTCAGAAAATGTTTTTTACGTTAATTAAAAAGGAGAGTTTTTTCCAAATAGCAGTGCTTCTCTTCTTAAATTCAACAGTTTCACAAACACAATTCAACCCTTTTATTTATTCCCGTCGGTTACACTTTGCTGCGGAATTTTTTCAAGCGTTCGTTGACCGAAATCCGATACTTTTAGAGTGTTCATATTATATCTACTTTAATTTATATGTCGGAAAAGTCCTATCCATACAGCGAAAGTTAGTGTTTTTCCTACGTAACCATTTCGTTAATACGAAATTAATATGAAAACAATATACAGGGTGTTACATATAAGTATGTAAAAAAAATGGCGGTAGAGGGAATCAAAACAAGCATTTTTTCCAAATAAACCGAGGGTCCAACGTGTTTCGTTTGGTAGCCACCCTTAAACAAGTAGGTACCTATAAATTGTGCACAACTCTTGTGCAGAGAAGTGCATTTTTTTAAACCGAAATAGCCTAGCCAATATGTTGGGTTATACGCTAGTATAGGGGTCGGCAACCTGCAGCTCTTTTGATATAAAGTTGCGGCTCTCCGTATTTATCTAAAGAAATTAGTTCATTTGTTCGAAATTCGCCTTTTTAATTAATCTTATTTGTTTACGAAATCAAAAGTACACTGTCAGCAAATAATTATCTAATTTGTGACACTTGTTTACTTTCTGGTATTCTTTTGTTTTTTTTTTTATTATAGCAGCCTACTCCGATGTATAAACACGAAATTAATTAATGAGTAGGTACTTTTGTGAAAAATATTGAATAACATAAAAACTGCGGGGTTTAAGCACAGGGCACCCCTTATAAACATTGAAGAGAACACAAAAGACAATCGAATAGCGAAATAAAATAAAATACTGACAAATCCCTTGGAGTAAAGGGTCAACTATGGTATCGTTGTACTCCAAATTCGACGTAGAATCCGAAAATGTAGAAAAGATGGGGGCTCCCTATTTAAAATAACAAAGTTGATGGCTACTTCCGGTATTTGCGGAGGTGACGCCATCTCGAAAATATTTTAGTTCAATTCATCATGTGCCAAAACCCTTAAAGGACTTATCAGGTTAGTTTCATTTTTAAAGGTTCTCCGTATCTTTCTAACTGACGCTCGTCAAGAATGACCCTGTATATTTATCGATGTTTACTTGATGATTAATGGGGAGGGCACTCTACACATAAATATTTAAAGGCCGCCTGGCATATGTACATTCAAAATCTACGCTATATAATCTAAGAAGAATCAAGCCCTTAGAGAAATTCTCCAAAGTATTGCATTTTTCCTTTATAGGTAAGTACCTACTTTCCTACAATTTTCAAGATATTCGCAATTAAGTTTTTACATCGCCAGTAGACATGTCTCGTTTAGACAATCTATCCATCTATCCTCCTTTCACAGAGTACCCTCCCCCGACCGGTCGAGATAAAAAAAAGTTTGATGGTTCTTCAGCGCTTCCGTAGGTAATAGTAGTGTTTGGATGTGCCACGCACAACAATATGTCGAAATGTATTGACGCGTATTACCTAAATTGTATCACACACATAAAATATCTTATTTAGGTAATATAATCTTTCTTTGTTTGTAGTTAAATCGTAAAGACAAGTACACGTTTCCTAAAAGTAAAAAGACGCCTTAACGTATGTGATTTCCTATACCTAGTATTTTCTAAAGTAACGAAATTAGATGCTCGTGCGTAGCAGAAACAGGCGAAACAGTTAATGAGTAAATGTCGTTTCATTTGATACAAGTCACATTTTTAACAGTAACCGTCTAAATTACATACAGTGACTAAACAATAAATCCCAACCATATAGCAGAAACTGCTTCTAAAATGCGAGTAACAGTTTTGTGATAAATTGAGATTAATGAACAAGTTTAATTAGAACTGTCTTAACAAACCATGCCATTACGAAATAAATTTAGCTTAAAAGTTTACAGTTTACTGTATTATATTTTTTGGCAAATTACCTATTTCAATTTAAACGAAAATAAATCATGCTTTCGTTTAGTTTGACGTACAATGAATTAAACTTAATTTGTTTTGCTGAAAATTGTGCGAAAATTCTTCTAAATGTTTAGGGTAACATGTAAGTTATAACGGTTACCAGTAATTAACGTAAGCTTTTGATACGGCCACGTTTTTAAATCCTCAAAAGGTAGTTATAAAAATGTCAAAAACATAGAAAATAATGTGGATCAGTTGATTTACAATAAAAGATTGCTTTAGAAAGCTCTGTTTGCTATTTTACTAAACGCCGAAAGCTTTCAGATACAGTTTTGATTGCGTCTAATCTTTTTAACTCTGTAATTTGGTTTACATTTTAACTATGTCCTTTAAGTAATTACTAGGTAAGTATATAATTACACGTTTAATTTTACTTGGATACTATTATTGTAGCTTTGATGCAAATATTTTGTCTGAGATTGTTAAATACGCTATCGCATGCAGCATCGTAAGCCTGTTTTTTTTTGTTCTATTATACACACGTACATCACTATATCACTATAAAATAGGTGACTTGATATAAGAATTGGATTCCTGTAATAAAATTATAAATTATAATCAACTTTGGTATATTGTGTCAGAAAGGAATGAGATTTTATAAAGTACAAATTACAATTTAAACACGTTCAGGATGGATAGTAAGATGAAAAAAGAAAAAGGTACAAAAATGAGGTTTTTCCCCGACAAATGCGAAGTTCTCCCCTTCATCTCGTTAATAAGTGCTTCTGCACATGTCTTTGTCTGCAGTTACCTACTGATTAAAAGGGCCTTACACTCCGATTTGCGCGTTAATGCACCTCGTCCTTAACTTGTATTTTCCGCTGTTAGCTTTGGGGTTCGTTATCAATTCTTATACTGGAAACTTGTCTTTAATTAACGTCTCATTAAAACGTAACACAAGACTAATCACAATTTGTGGATGACTACACGAGTCAGCACTTTTATTATGACGAACCAGGAGATTAACGAAATGTTAACAACAATTAAACGTTTAATTATTCGCAGCTACAATAATTGTATAATTAGTTTTCATTTCTCTTTTGTGAACGTATCCAACGTCTTTAATTTTCTCTTTATGTCCGCCGAGGCAATCATAATTTTGTGTTTGAAGTTTGTTATTATTTGTGAAATTAAATTAGATGCAGCATTTCACCATCCACTTTCAGATAATCTACAATGCATTTAGATTGGTATGTGTGAGTTTGTGTAGAATAGAAAGTAGCGTATTCGATTTCTTTCATTTGTCTAATTCCGCACTACCTATACCTACATTTATGATTTATTACAATTTATTGAGCACTCCGATTGCATTCTCGGTGGGGTACCTATAGGTGCTAATGATAACGGCTGGCTAATTCAATTTACAGCTTCAATTACAGCACGGTATAATAAAACAAGTAAAAATCGTGCACAACTCATGTGCAGATAAAGCGCATTTTTTTTAACCGAAATAGCTTTTGTTTTGACATCACCAATGGATATATTTCTTGCAGACGTCTTAATCGCCTTTTGTGAGTACCCTCTTCCGACAATCCGTTCTTGACGTATAGGGGAATATACCTGATCAGTGATCACGATAAGAGGTCGAGAAGCCGATTATGGTTGGTAGAAATTAATTCCTTTCGTTTAGACCTTTCATTAGTACCTCCCCCCCTCCCCTTCTCCTCCACCCCGTACTTTGATAAGAGGACACAAAGAAGGGCAGTAGTTGGTAGAAAACGGTTCTTTTCATTGAGACCTTTCAACCGTCCGGACGGACGGACGGACAAAACGCAAACAATAGCACATTTTTTTTAATTCTTAAAAAATGTGCTAAAAATTACAGTAAATATGGTATTAGGTCACATCTGGACTATACGGGACTTGTTCAAAATCGCGTCATGAATTGCAGCTTGCCCATCTGTCATATTTTCCAAATTAAATGTAAAAACCATTAAACCTAGACCATTGATTACACTCGTATACCAAACCGACACAAATGAATAAATACGCGATTGAGTTAAAAACTCCCACGCCATTTCATTAAATGATAAATGCTATGCGTTATAAGTAGAAATCAGACACTACCCCTACGATATTTTATGATGTCAGAAGGTGGGGGCCTGGGGATTTCCTAGGTTACGCCACAAGGGCGTGGCCTAGGGTGTTCCCCGACGTCCGACGAAAAAATATAAACCTCCTACCCCTGAAGGGGATTTCCCGGTTGCGTTACAAAAGAGTGTCCTTGTTTATGGACCAGGGTCTTGGGTTTGGTGTCGTAACTTAAGCCCGGGATACATATTGCATTTACTCGTTTGGGTCGGTGCAATGCCTGGGGCATGTGCTCTATACATATGCATAGTCGATACAATGATTTGATTCGAGCGCGATGCATAAACGCAGCCTAGATCTAAGGTGTGAACTTGTTTTTATGGTGCACTATTATTTCAATCGACAATTCAACTCATGTATAAAAAATCACATAAGCCGCAGTGTAATTGTCACTTTGACAGCGGCAAAAGTTACCTGCAACTTTTCCAGCGACAAATGCACTAGTGGTTTTTTCACTTATTCATTTTCGAACCAATAATCGCATTATCCTTACCCATATGACTAGTTTGACGTCTGTCAATAATTGATTAGTTTGGTGAATTTCTTGTTCGTTAAATTGTCCTGCCGAATTACACTCGAGGTTTGTATTTAAACCGAGTAAATTTGGGTTGTGGCAATTCAAATCTGTTTCCTTTTAGCAATTGGACTCGAAAAACTGTCAACCTAAAAATGCTCCACCTGCGGTGTCGCATTTTTATTAGTTGACAGTTTTTCTCGTCTAATTGCTAGGCAACAGATTTTCATTACCTAAACAACCCAAATTTACTCGGTAAAATACAAACCTCTTGTGCAATTATAAGTGAATAAACGCAAAGCGTTCAATAAATAGATAATTCGAGGGAAAAGTGACAAATTATGCATTTCAAATTTACCATATCTCAAATTTACTCAAAATCGGATGGGAGGAGTTAGCGTTGGTAATAACATATCAAAAATCAACATTCATGCATGCAGTGCTACGGCCGCCGACTTGACAAATTCCGGTCGATTTTTACTTTTTTGGTCATATTGTACCATTCGTTGGATACACGAAACCATTTTTTTAATAAAAGTTAATAAACATAAAGCACACATCAGTAGCACCAGGGTCAACAAGAAGTTGAATTAAAATAACAGCTGTCAGAATTGCACGTAAAAAGGAATGGCTTGGCATCATGTCGAGAACTGAGTTTTTAACTTACACTGCCTTCCACACTTCCTCAATTCCATTTCCTTTCTTTATATACGTCATTGACGCAAGGACAAAATAAATGGAATTCACGAAAAGCCACAGGCCCACAATCACAGAGCATAAACTATGATCCTTGTTACCGGACTACTATTTGAGAGCAATAGTGTGTAGTGTACTATACAACATTGGTCTTGATCTCTGCTCTGATCGGGTGCGAAACTCCATGCTGAATATGACTTGTCAGAGGGGCTTTGGTTAATATCCCAGTCTAGTTAAAGTGGGAACATTAAAATTGACAAATACGTTACGTTTGTTATATAAGCAAATCGAATTGCATTTCAGCCAGATCCAATTTCACCGCCGAAGTAAGAAATAATTCGCGCTGTTATAAATGGTGTATTCGTGAGTGATAAAGAATATCTTAACAGTTATAAATCAATTCACTTCAACACTGTTGTAAATTCATTGTTAATTAATGAACCACGTAATTAAATTTACGCTACATTAATTAATTTAAGATTTTCTTGATAACCGTAATACCCTAATATGAGTGGACTAAACGGTCACCAGCGACTACTTTTGCAAATAAAAAAAGAAAAATGACCATCTTGCTCAGTTGTGCAATGTAGTGTAATGATCCTAGGGGTCTATCAAGCCGACACTGAAAACGTACCCTATACTTACAGTTGGCAAACTACGAGTAGAGCCACGTACCTTTCAAATCGAAACGATAGACGTTTCGCGGCACTTTTGAATTTGGATGGCAGGCGGCTTGATATGGGTGGCACGAAAGAACTCCTACGTTGTGCAATCGGTTCTTGTATGTGTTGGGACGTGAGACATAATCGGGAAGGAAATTAAATAAAAGACAGAACTTTTGTGCGTAAGAAAAGACAAGAACAAATACATTGTATATTACGCACACAACAAGACCATACGGGACAAAAACCCCGGCATAGGCCACACAAATACATGAAATAAATCACCTACGGCAACGAAATGCAAGAGAAAGTGCACGTAAATAAAACATCTGAAATTGTATGATAAATCTCAGGTAATCGAATCAAATGCAATTAAATAATTTCATAAAAACAAAGACACGAGACGTGATAAATGCAGTGGAAAACATGATAAATCAATGTAGTACAAAAACATCAAAATACATGTACAATCAATTGAGATAACACGACTCGTAAAATAATAAATTGCATGCACATAAGAAACATTAAAATGATGTGGCCCTACTCCAGCCTTCATTAGCATAATTTTATTTAACACGAAAAGTACATGTGAGAACACCACTAGCAAGTATTCATGTAGAAGTCGATCATCGTTCACGCAAACATATTTTAAATAGAAGAAATGATAATGAGAGGACCCCCTAAATATCTCGCATTGCTAAGCCAAGAACTGCGATCAGCACGAGATGAGTAGCCAACAGATACAGCGAACGGTCGAACTGTATTACGTACCTGCTCCACGGAGACAGGTTGAACCACTCGCACCCACAAACATCGAAACATCAAATAAGAGAGCTAACGCACAAGAACTGCAGTGCGCCACGAATATGAAAGTAACAGAGACAACGAACAGTCAAACTGTATTAGGTGCCTACTTCCCTCACGGAATAGTTACTATTCAATCGATAAGAGCAACATCACACTGGTAATCAACTCCTCGTGAATACAGAAAAAAACCTAATAATAGTTATTTACATAATAAGTCATGAAAGTGGTCGTTTACATGACGCGGGGGCTTATTGAAAAGTCAGAGTATCTCTTTAAGGTCTCCAAGTCAGGTGGACTCACTTTCATGACAGATGTATACAATTTTACCTGAAACCGCAACATGTAGATAACTTTTCCAAATTAAATTATTCATTTGTGAAATTTTGATACCTAATCACGCATGCTAAAATCACTTTATTTAATTGTTTCCATAGAGATTTCAAAACAATTAAAACATTCAGTGTCATTTTTAATGCAGTTTATGCTTTGTACTTTTCAACTATACAGCCTTTATAACTAGGTACAAAAGCAGGTATCAGTGAAGAAGAGTACCTACGCGAGACGTTGTTATAATGTAGCCAAAGCTGCGGCCGCCGTAGTGCAATATTCGCTTCTCACAAATTCAAGAAAGAGGTACGAAAAGGCGTACAAACTTTTTAATGACTGGCGCAAAACTAAAGGAATCATTACTTCCACACATATTCATTAATTGTTAGTAATTAAAAAACCATTATCCTTTGTGTAGGTATATTAATATTTAAAAATATCCACATAGTCTGCATTACATTAGTTATATTCTAGACTTCCTAATGTAAATCCAGACTCTAGTATATTTATCAATGACTCACTAACGCGATATAATCGTATTTTATTTGCTCAAGCTAGAGCTCACGCTAAAGAGCACAAGATTAAATTCGTATGGACCCGAAACGGTCAAATAGCTATGCGCAAGCAAGATAACTCCAAAGTGTTTATTATAAAATCTACAAATGACTTTCAAGATGTCCATTGACACTACCGTTTCCATGTCTGTTTCCTATTTAGTGCTCACAAAAATTTTTGAGTTGTATAGAATTATATTCTTATTTATGTTTATTTTCATTTGGATAGCTTGTATTTCTTTAGGCCATGTATTTGACCTGGCAGAATATTGATTATTTATCATCTTTCTTTTTTGTTTGAAATGAATGGTAAAAAACATTTAAACATTTATTACCAAAATGTCAGGGGATTAAAATCGAAATTAACTCAAATTTATATGAATGTACTGTCAAATTCTTATGACATAATAATCTTAACAGAAACTTGGTTAAATAATAGTATCCTCTCCAATGAACTATTCGATGATAGGTACTTAGTATTTCGTAAAGATCGTGATAAAGTCACTACCCATCTTAAAGATGGCGGAGGTGTTCTAATAGCAATTGATAAAAGATGGCACGCTGAAGTAATTAATTTTGAATTTGTGGAAGCATTGTTAATCAAAGTGGGGAGCAGTCCAAAGTATCGCATGCATATCTGTGTTGTTTACTTTCGGCCTAACACAACAATTAATGCGTACAACGACTTCTACAACCTTTTTGATACTTTGCCTGATTGTATCAAAAACAACCTGTTAGTTATAGGAGATTTCAATCTTAAAATATGTGGATCTGGATATAAGTTATTAACTGGGGATAACTTATGCATACAATTACACAATTTTATAAATTTAAATAATTTACAAAGCAGAAATAACATACTAAACAGCTATGGTAAAACCTTAGACTTAGTTCTTACAAATATTGCTGAATTATCTGTCAGCTGCGCTCATCCATCTGATTTATTAGTAGGTTTAGATCATTACCATCCTGCTCTTTTGTTGCATGGTGATCTGATTATTCCACTCAACAGAACACAACTGTTGCCTGACCGTATGTACAATTTTGCCAAAGCAGACTTCTTAAGCATTTATTATGCATTAAGAGATACTGACTGGTCTAATGTAAGTGTCGCTGTTGATGTCAACGATTCGGTTAATGTTTTCTATGACCTTCTGTACAAAATATTGGACAAATTCTGCCCCAAGAAAAGAGTTAGGAGTGGTTCATCCTATCCAGTCTGGTTTTCGACAAATATAGTGGCATCTATTAGGCTTAAACATAAGCTGCATAAAAAATACAAAAGACTACGTTCACTAAATGATCCATGTGCATCGGATAGTTATGTGCAGTTCTGTAATTTACGTTCATCAGTAAAAAAGGATATATCCTCAGCATACAGGCAATATCTTATTGGCATTGAAAATGAAATTGGGCGTGACCCTAATCGCTTTTGGTCCTACGTGAAGCACTGCAGGAGGCAAACTTCCCAGGTGTATGAAGTTGAGTTTAATGGTGTTGTTGCGTCAACGGGTTCTGAAATATCAAATAATTTTGCTAACTTTTTTGAGTCTGTTTACCTGCCATCTCCATCAAACAAGGATTATTATGACAGCCTTCATAATAACAGTAACCTAGTACACACAGATGTGATTACGTTGAAGGAAGTTGACCAGGGCACAGTCCTAAAAGCTATGAAAGATTTGAAATCTAAAAAATCAATGGGTCCTGATCTCATTCCACAGTATTTTTTCAAAGGACACTCAGAACTGTTGAGTAAACCACTGTGTATCATAATTAACAAATGCCTTAAGTCCAATTCCTTTCCTGATGTATGGAAGACCACCAAGGTAACGCCTATATTTAAGAAAGGGAATAGAAATTCCGCGTGTAATTATAGGCCGATTTCTATACTTTCAACACCTGCGAAAATTTTTGAAATTGTCTTGAGAAAAGAGGTTCTCTCACATGCGTTGCGACATATCTCCGATAGCCAACATGGATTCATCTCGGGTAGATCCACTGTCACCAACTTGGTCAACTTCACGCAATTTGTTTCCAGCAGTATGAACCAAGGTATTAGCGTTGACACCATCTTCACGGATCTGGCGAAGGCCTTTGATAGATGTGACCATTCTATCATTATATCTAAGTTAAAATATTATGGCTTATCTTTGGATTTGCTACACCTCTTCAAATCCTATTTTACAAATCGGAGTCAATACGTGTGGTTCCAGGGATTTACATCTAGGCAGTATATCGCCACGTCGGGAGTCCCACAGGGCTCTGTGTTGGGTCCCGTTATCTTCAATCTATTAATAAATGATGTCGTTAACGTGGTAAAGAATTCCAATATTCTGTTATATGCAGATGATTTAAAGTTATTTAAAGCCATTGCTGACGTAAATGATTGTCGAGAGCTACAAAATGATTTAGATGCTGTAAATGTTTGGTTGGAGCATAATAAATTGTCTTTCAACGTTTCCAAATGCTCAGTTCTTACCTTCACAAAAAAGATAGCTCCCATAACGTATGAATATTCCATGAACGGGGAAGAGCTACGACGCATTTTGGAAATAAAGGACTTAGGTGTAATACTGGACCACAGGTTAACTTTCTCTGCACACGTAGAAAACAGTGTAGGCAAAGCATACCGAAACTTAGGATTTATCTTAAGGCAAGCTGCCAACTTTTCTAAAGAACACACTTTAAAGTCTTTATTTTCTGCCATTGTTAGACCACACTTGGATTATGCATGTATTGTCTGGAAGCCTCATTCCTTCACCCATAGGAACAGCCTAGAAAAGGTACAAAAGAAGTTTCTAAGGTATCTCAACTATAAACGTAGCGGACAATACTCATATCTCATACCTTACGCTGAACTGCTGTCATCCTTTAATATGGAATGTGTTAAAAAGAGGCATGAACTTTCCCAATTGAATTATTTGCACAAGTTACTCCATGGGAATATTGCTAACCCCGAAAATCTGGCGCAAATTAATTTTCATGTTTCACCTTTTCTTCGTCGTACCCATACACTGTTTTATATACCTTACTTACGCACAAACTTACTTATTTTTTCGCCATTGATAGATATGCAGCGACTATACAATCAAATCTGTACCTTGTCTGGCAAGGTTGACATTTTTCGTTATAATCTCTCAACGTTTATATCACATTGTAAGTCACTTCTTTAAACATAAAACTTCATTGCGTCTTACCACGCCCATACCTCCATCAAAGATCATACTACACTAGATAGCCAGCGTATATGCAAGAGTTGTTTCGCGTTTAAGTAGTTCCATAAAAATATTTATAGGGGGCCTTCGAAGTTAAGAACGTAACTGATTCATCCGAAGCCGTCTTCGTACGAGTTCGAATCATATCATAAATACAAAGAGTGATTATTGTCTAAACACGAGACACATAAACATGACCTACTCAATACTCCTCACTATCATTGGGATAAAATTACATTTGTAGTACGTGGGTGTCATTCCAGACAAGGTAGATTCTATTACAGACAGGACGTTACAATGAAAGAAATAATTTAAAAGTTGTACACAATATTCCCTTTGCTTTTTTTTAACCAGCGCTAACCAATACATTTTCCAGATTTTCGGATTTAATTAATAATTGCAAAAGCGTCTTTTTTCTTAGCATAATTTCTGAAAACGATACTTTAGCAAATCTTCAAATATAATATGCACCACACATTTATCTAATTTAGATTTGTTTGTAATTAAGCATTTTATGATTGGGATAAACGAGATATCCCGCTTAGCCTCCTACATAATAAAATTGTGTCCAGCAAAAGTGAGTCGGAACTAGATGCGTCTGTGGTTAAAATTTCAAAGAAATATCTCCATAAATATGAAAGTTGGCATTCCGCCGTGTGCGCAAAATATGGAAAATACGAAACTGATCGAAATGGGCAAATATAGACCATAGCGGCTATCAATTAGCGAAAACCCGAAGTCTCTAAGTGGCCCAGGGGCCGAGATCTCGATGGAACCGATGGACGGACGGACGGACAGACGGAAACACGAGCACATAAGCTTTACCTCAACTTCGTTGTGTTACAATAAAAAATTTAATTTAAAACAAGATGTGAATATTCGGAATTTTTATTTACAGTAAGGTAACCAGATAAAAACATCTATAACACCCACGCAAGGTTGCGCTTAAGAATGACACCGATATCCCATACAATAGCCCTTTATTCTAAAAATAAATGTGCTTTGCCATTTCGCGCGTCTTCTTACCCCGCCATGTAGTTTGTACTATTCTCATAAAAACATAGCCGCTGGAGGACGCAGTCGACTTATGTGGCGGGACGAATTATGAGAGTCTAAAATTTATACAGCGCTGTCTATCTAGTGTAGTATGATCTTTGCCTCCATGCACTTCTTCGTCATTTATGCTATTCATACACACACATTCACAAACTTGTACTAAATTTTTACAATTATTTTTGTTTATTTAATATTAAATTGAGTTAGAATATTTATTCTCTGTTTTTCATATACTTGTTCTGTTTACTTATATTCACTTCATGTTTGTTCGTCTTAATGTTATTGTTTAAACTGCTTTACTGTAATTGGGTACATGTAACCTGTTGTAAAGCATGTAAATAAATAAATAAATAAATAAATAAATAAATAAATTATAATTATCCAATCGTTGATTGAATAACTTATTCAATGAACGATCTAATTGTTATTTTGCATGTACTAGGACTGTAATGGGAGTCAGGCAAAAATATTACAGTGCTAGTCAAAAGATCAACTTTCTAATGTCAAAATAGCCCTGAAATTTAGATTTTCTTGATGGTTTCAGGTAAAATAGAATAATGGCATAATCACCTGCACAGTATAACAAACAATAAACATGATTCAGATAACGTGTCCATACGTAATTTTGTGTCTGTTCGTTATAAAGCGGTACAAGTGTAAGTCTTTCTATGCTTGCCAAAATATACATTCGAAAAATTACGTTTTTAAAAACAGCTAAACCGCCTACCTGTTATAACAGACAGAACGGTGGATATACATTTACATTTTTGTTTAAATTTGTTTAAAGTTTGCACAGAATGTTCCAGTAAAAAAAATAGTACGTGCTATTTCCGGATCAAAGCTAAGAAATAAAAAATTGATAATTATAGTAAATTGTGCTTTACACTGTACACAATAAATGAAAAATATTGATTTGCAGCTAACGGAGATAATGGTCCGTTGTGCGTTCCCTGTAGTTTCGTTTACGTTGTTAATTTGATGGTATTAGCTAAATCATCTGTTTTTTAATGGACAGCGAATGGACATCGGAGCTAATGAATTCAATGCGCTTAAACTCTTAACGCTCATAAGACTCTTTTTAATGAACCTACCGATTAGTCACAACCTACTAAAATGCAGATTGCTGTAATGAATGTATGCTGCAAACGGCTATGAAGTGCGGTAGGTTGCGTATAATGATGTCTCAGAAACAATTATTAGGAAGTGGTGTCAGGGGGATGTTACTTTGAAGTTTATAGCAAACATTTACCAAGTTTCAAGGGTGTACGTCGATAACAGGATTATCCTAATAACATTAAATTTTAGATAGCTTTCAGGATATAATATTTGATTACGTGTCGAGGTGTAGGTGCATAGTAAACGTATAGCCTCGAAAATCACAATAGGTTGAGATAGAATTTAATCACATTGTAAATCAATACTGCTATTAAATTCCACAGTTTTTATCAACAAATACCTGCGCAATTTTACGGGCCGCGAGCATTTTTGTACACTTTTTATGCTAATAAAGTTATTTAGAAAATGTCAACAACTTTTAAGCGGAAGTAGCCAATTCCTCGATTACGTTATAAAAATTTTATATTCTAAGAAGCAATTTTTCCCTCTGGTATATTGACATAGCAAGCAGTAATGTCTTTAGGGAGCAATATGAAATAATTTGGATCTAATTTTCCAAAGCACGTCTGCGTTGTTAACTTAAAGCAACATGTTTACAAAATTATATGAACTGTTTTATTAATTCCTGAACACACCCTTAACGTTACGTTATCATTTATAGCGACCGATTGTACCAAAATGCTAGTATCTATGGTGTTTACAACAGCTTTGATACCTACCTCTTATTTTGCTCTTGTTATCCAATTATAAAACTCTAGGAAATTATTGTGCCAGTGTACCGGGAAGCGTGTGTACTTGCAATTTGCGGATGTGTCAAGTTGACGAGTAATGTCATCTTGCTTGTTGGTTTTCAGAGGGTTCACTCGTCACGAGGAAGTGTAATTTTACTGTGTCTATAAAATTAGACGGACAGAATTTTGAGTATAATATCTTTGGTTGCTGATTTAAGTTAAGTTACCTTTTTCTACTTATTGTCTCATTCAATAAACACACGTCGATTACGCCAAACCAGATACTTGCCTTAAAAGTCTCTGCGTCAAACCTATTATGAGTGTTTAATGCTGTTTGTTATGATAGTACAGTAAGAAGACTGTGGGTAGCTAGGTTCATAAATTTATGATGTAGCGGGTGAGAAATTGAGCCTCGTAATACGTACGTGAACGGTTTTCCGTGTATCAAATCTTCTGCTTTCTTCTACCACCGGAAGTAACTCGTCCCGTTGATTGGTGCTGTCGATCTCAAATCTCCTTTCTCCCTAATTAGTCCAGGGAATAGAGGGTTTTAACTTGCAAAATGAGAAGTAGTTCCAATTTCTTTTGCATGTCATAGACAGTCATCTGGTGGTTAAGAACCTAAGTTTTCGACCTCCCACCCCTTGTGCTTCCCCCGTACCACCCCCAAAAGCCCTGAAATTTGGTGGATTTCTTAGTTTTTCAGTCATATCTTTTTAATGGCTCACTTTACAAAAAAATATTGTTATCAGAAATTCTAGACTATAAAATTCTACACAACTTTGACAAACACTACTTTTTTGTGAAATGTTTATTAAACACGATATGGAGCATCAGAGTTGCTTATATTTTTAAGAATTCTAAAATTTGTATGTAGATGTTTTAACCAAATTATATACTTTATTTCTATAATTAAGAGTTTTATAAGAAAATATCTTGAACTTTTAACGTGGTATAAATCCCCGTACGCTGCACCCTTACCAAAGGGGATGCATAATAATGAAACTTGCAACCCTTGTTAGTGAAGATATTTGAATGACTGTGAGATTGTAGCGCTTTCTAATATACTTTTTAAATTAAAAAATTGTTTCACTTCAGATTAGTTTTACCTCCCCCCCCCCCCCCCCTCCGCGCGTTAAGAATAGATATTTAAACGCGATTGTGAAGTTAGTCAGAGTACAACGCTTATTACATATATTTTCTATTCCTCTATACATATCTATTCCTACCGCGGAGGGGGGGGGGAAAGGAAGGATGAAGCTGAACTGAAGTGAGATAATTTTATTGTTTCAAACGTATATTAGAAAGCCCTACAATCTCACAGTGATTCAAATATCCCCACTAGCAAGGGTTAAAAGGTGAATTATTATGCATCCCCTTTGGTAAGGGTGCAGCGTACGGGGATTTATACCACGTTAAAAGTTCAAGATATTTTCTTATAAAACTCTTAATTATAGAAATAAAGTATATAATTTGGTTAAAACATCTACATACAAATTTTAGAATTCTTCAAAATATAAGCAACTCTGATGCTCTATATCGTTTTTAATAAACATTTCACTAAAAAGGAGTGTATACTAAAGTTGTGTAGAATTTTATAGTCTAGAATTTCTGATAACAATATTTTTTTGTAAAATGAACCTATAAAAGATATGATTGATAAACTAAAAAACCAACCAAATTTCATTGGTTTTAAGGGTGGTACGGGGGAAGCACAAGGGGAGGGAGGTCGAAAACTTGGATTCTTAACCACCAGATATTCTTTCATGACATGCAAAAAAAATTGGAACTACTTCTCGTTTTGCAGGAAATGGTCCATTTTCAGTCTCTATTTCCTGGACTAAATAAATAAAACTCTATTACAAACAACCATACGAGTAAAATTTCGCAACAGCGCAGCCTGCAAATTGCCTATGACAGACGGATTAAACGCAACCCAGCGTAGGTTGATTATCAACGTTGAAGAATTACAAACAGTGAGTAGATTTAGTTATAATAAAGGAATTTAGTTTAAGACAACCCTTGTTTTCATGACATTTAAAATTCCATTCAATAGGGGTTAAAAGGTTTACTTCAGAAGACACGCCAATACGAAAGTGGAGTAATCTCTCCAAATATACTCGAGTATTTAAATTTCTACATATTCTGCTAATAAGTTTGAGTCAGCAATTTTCCAAATTTTGGTTATCAAATTTTAATTACATATGAATGGAATAAGTGGCTGCAATATAGCGCATTCTACTTCGTTGGAAAATGCGCTAAAATCACTCACTAACCAATGTTTTAGTTTTTAGAACGATGGATATCTCTCTAAGTAATACCAACTGTAGTTTATTCATATGGAAACAATACCTACTCCGAGACCTACTCTTTTCCATAAATCATGTTTTCTGATATACATACTAGAAAGTAGAAATACTATTTGTGTGATGGATATTATACAATTATACAATAAATGTGTCGAGAAGTAATTACCTACTAACCTACATAATATGTAGAAAGCCTATACATATTTTAACCAAACAAAACCCTTTGCCCTGCATGTTATAGGTTAGGGCAGCCGAACATAAAACAAAACCGGCTTTATGGCTCAATGGTAGAGTGTTGGGCTATAAATCCGGAGGTCGGGTGTCCGAACCTGGGTTAAGGTGAATTTTTCATCTGTGGCAGAGATGGGAATTACCTTAGACCAGTTTCAAGCATTCTGCCGGCTACTCCGAATTAGGTTTTCTTGCAGTTTTCCTAATTCGTAAGGTAAATACCGGAGTAGTATAGAACAACTTAAGACCTTCTTCTGCAGAGGCACCTCTAAAAAGCATTATGCGGGTCACTCTGTAATTGGGCGCAAGCCTGTTGAGGGCCCAGAACAAGAGAGGGATAACAAATAAATAAATAAATAAAAGCTACATTTACTTCAAGTTAATTAAATTAACAGGGAAAAAAGAATTATCCAGATTAGTTATGTACATTTTTCTTATTGGGAAATAGCTTTGTATTTTTATTGTATTTTGTATTGTATTGTATTTTTCATGTTTGTTTAAGTAATTTCTGCTGTATCTATATTTTAGAAAATTCATCATCAAAGTACAAGCTCTCTTTAATAAAGTTTCGAGAAAGTAAATTTTACGATCGCGTGATAAAAGGAATAATATGTACTTACCTACTAAAAAAGAGCTAAGTAGATCATTAATACCTAGCTAGAGGAAGGTTAATTACTTATTATAGATATACCGGAGCGTTGCAAGTAATTTTAGATTATAACCAAATATGTGTAGAATAAATCCATTTGGCTATTGACAAGATTAATAATAAGCAAAATGGCCCTAGCATGAGCTTCTAAATAGATTCCCAACGTGCAGCGGAAAATACTGTATAGACGAGTGAATATCATGAAAAGGGCGAGGTTTCTCCATCAGCGTTTATCTAATAGTTCCACTTTGCCCAATATGCTAAATCTTTTTCCACTCTTACGCATTTCAAAGGCTGAAGTAAATTAGGTTCATTTCGCCAGTTATCGTGCGGAAAGGGATCAATTCGCTTGTAGTAAACGGACCTCTTGTTATACGTCGGTTAACCTCGAAATAATTTCTATACAATATTAGGGGGATATTACTCCCTGGTATCCTAATGAAAGGTAACTTTCCCGTGCGACTTTTTTCAAAGATCAGTGAGCAACGGGGCCTGGGGGGTGGGGGGAAGGGTTAAAAATTAATTTTATCTCTCATTGCATTCTAATTAAAGGTCTCAACGAAAGGAACCGTTTTCTACCAACTACTGCCCTTCTTTCTGTCCTCTTATCAAAGTACGGGGTGGAAGGGGAGGGGGCAGAGTGGAACTTCATGGTACTCTAATGAAAGGAATTAATTTCTACCAACCATAGCCCTCCTGGGCCTCTTATAGTAATCGGGTATATTCCCTATACCTCAAGAACGGATTGTCACAAAGGGCACAAGAGGTCTTTTAATTTACTTTCACATTAATTAAATTATAAGGTCTGGAAAAATTTAATGTATCAATGTTTATTTACTTTGATTGATGTTAACATACTGAGTTCTTGATGTTTACGTCGCAAATACAATTTATAGCCGATCTGTACTGTTTTTAAAAATAAGTGCACAAAAGATTATCGTTATACAACCAATAATTACGAGTAGGGTCTAAATTCAACAAAAAGAACTCTGCATAACTTGAAGATCATACAAGATTTTTTCCTAGTTTCTGCTGTATATTAGCTACGTCTGGCAACGCCGATTGAGACGAGAGATGAGACAACCTCGAGAAAGCGCAGAAGTATGTCGATCGATGCCTGGTGAATTGTACAATGCATAGTTTATAGTTTACGACCAATACAATTGCAGTATCACGGGATACCGACGCATAGTTTATGAAAATCAAAGTTGCCATACCAAAGACAGATCTAAAATTTATTAGTTTTGGCCAATAAAATCTTCAAATTTTGGACCGCTTTTGAAGCCATCGTGGAATCACCTCTTAATAGCTCATCATAGTCGTAGAAAAAACTCGCATTTAATGGCTCGCCAAGGCTCGTTTCGTAATTCTCATACGCGTGTCTTGTTGATAGCCATCATTAAATGCTCATTGTAAAATATACTATTATGTAATTACGGTAATGTACTGATCCAGGCCACACCAGTTTCGTCTGTGATTTTTAATGTACATTAAATTGGATTTGGATAGATTTAATTGAATCAATTTTTGTACCCCTAACTATTTGACAATGTTTATTTAGTTTCCACATTTTTTCGCTTATATTCACCCATTTTTTTTTTATAATAATGTAATACGGGGTACTCAACAATTTACCCATTAGAAGCACTTATTTTAGATTAATAAATTCAAACCCAATTTACATGTACGAGATTTTACCTCGAATTTTACTAAACAGAATACACAACTAAATTTCTATGGGAATTACTTGAAAAGTATTTACATCCCCGTTAATAGGTTCTTAAATAGATACTGTTGTGTAAACAACGTTTTGTAGACGTTATTTAGGTCTAAACACCGAAAATAATGACGGGACATCATGTATATAAGATTATTTCAATTTATTGAGAGTAAAACGAGGGGGGATGGGGAGGTATTTACGAATAAGCACAGAATGGTTTATTTCATTTGAGTTTGTATTTCTGTAGTGTTATTTTTCTTCGCATTTCGAATTTCGAGTACCTACTACTGAGAGTTAATATTTATGAATAATTTTATTTGACGATTCCTCACAGATTTGAAGAGGTGTCATAGGGATCATACATGTTTGGCCCTTTTTGCAATAAGATTCGTGTACAAATAATAATAATGGGTCCAACTTTCTAAGGTTGAATTCCCGCTCATCTTCAGAATGTTTACTTTTTCGAATCCAATTTAATACCTATACACGTTGAAGCTTCAAATACTCCTAACATAATAAAACATCAATATTGTAGTTTCTCTCTGTGGAAACGGTACCTTTGACATTTAAAGTGGCGAAGTAAAGGTAAATAGCACGTGCTTCATTATTATTTTCATTAATTGGGGTTTGCATTCTCGCGGATTTACATTTTCACTATTTAATTTTTAACAGCAGTTTATATCTATAACCCGCCATACGTATCTTATTTAATGGGTTAAAAAAGATTCGATTTCGTCCAGATTCACTCATTCGCGTTTTAGGAGTGCTATTGAGGATTCATTCAAGGTAGTATTCTATCGACGCAATTAGGTACCCAGTTAAGCCGATTAGTATATACCGGCAAGAGAGGCTACATTACCACGTTTCCATTGTGAAAATTTATATTTGCTCTCCAAACACAAATCCCTCGGAGTGATTCCGTAGGCAGAAATCCGAGCTTGCGCCTAATGTGGAGCAGACAAAATTGAAAAACAACATATTATTCCTCACCCTCGCAACCTTACGAGGAAAATATGGAATTTGAAATTTATAATTCCTAAGACAACCCCGTTGGGTCTTGCAGGATCACGTCGTCAGAAAGCGATCATAAAGTAAAACTCGCCTGGGAACTGCCGCTTCGAGAATGCCGAGAATCAACTTAATTTGGTTAATAATTTATGTCCTTACAAATTAAGCATTTACATTTTTTCCATTCTATATGTAAGTAGGTAGGAATTTCTATTTCAGGAATACGCAATGGCATACTGAATGACGACGAAAAATGAATAGCGCTCAAGTTTGTAATAAACCAGCGAGTTACTACACTCAAATACAATAATTATTATGAATGAAATTCTATTCACGATCAACGTATACTGAAGTACTGGCGTAATGAAATGCATTACTAATATCAATAAAAGGTTTTGGATGTGAAAGTACTTCATGTGTTGATATATTCGTAAATATAATAGGTCCATATAAACCAGTTTTATAGTATCACTCGTTGCTTTGCAGTGCGTATTTTATGTGTTATGGACCCGTAATCGATCATTTAGAATACATAATCAAGCATTAGGGTCTTGTTTGATGGTGAAAAATTTTCCATTTGTACTTGTAACGGCAAGAGTAACATTTTGTAATGGATGTTTTCACGTTGTCTGAATTTTAGGTACTGAACCATGGCGTAGGGTTGTATAACACACACTCTGGTTTTCCGAACGACAACACGCGACATCTAACGGAGGAATTTTACAACACTATTTACACTGTGTTAAACAATAAAATTACTACGTTACCAGTCTACGCTAAAATTTTTGGTGTTTAAGGATGGGAAATTTCGTGCAGCGATTAAATAGTCAATGTTTAGGATTTACAGGCATGATCGAACATATCTGCTTCGTAGTACCTACATCATTGTGTTTTAATATCTATACCGATACTTCAAATTTCAGTTAACACTACAGTATCTATATGAAGTACTTACGAAAAATGGTAAGAACGGTACTATTCACAAGGTTTGGTTTTGTTTTGCAAGTAACGTAGAGATCACAAATGTAAATATCTGCTTGTTTGTTTGGCCCAGCGTTTCTCAAAGTGTGCTCCGTAGTGCGTTGTAAAGTTTTTCTTGTTTCTCAAAAGTCGTACAAGGAATTACCCAAAATGGACAAAATGATACAAACTGCAACATGTAAAAAACAGCCAACGCTTGGACCAGTGTAACGATTTTAGGAAACTTTTATTAAAACGCATTTACGCCTATGTTTTTAAGGATTAAATTTATCGAGCTTTTGGCGCGAGGATTTCCCAATGTATAGAGGCAATCGATTTTAAGAGAGCGGAAAGAAAAGTTCTGTTTTGGCGCTCTCCAGATATCCCGTATTTATAGACTGAATTTACAGTCATTTCATAAGTTAAAATTCAGCTATTGATCTATTTTTGGCTAAGAAGGGTTTGAATCCGTAAGTGCGTTTTTTACTTTATTTCAATAATTAATTATACACATATTTTAGCCTTTTTGTAGTAAAAATCGCGGATACTGTTGATACGGTACTTACTTAGGAGTGCCCAATGGTTTTGTTAATTCCAATCTAAAATTCTCGCACATTTCCTTGGATAGTAGGTATTTCGGGCATGTTAGGACGCTTACTATTTAGAAGAGTGACGTTTGCGGCACGAACGAGCTTGCGTTTGAAGCAACCTTTGACATTTTCTATCAAATTAAAGGTCTCGGAAAAAGGAAAACATTAGTGAAGAAAGTTGAGATTTTTGAAAAAGTGACGTAGACTCACTTTATTAAGCATGCCATAAGAAAATTCGATCTTGCCTTAATAAAACAGTGATAACTGTTTTGCAATATCTCTCACAGTTTTCGAATAATAATTTTTTAAAATTACCCCTACAAATTCAATTTTCGACATAAAGAGTTCGACGAAGCCCTTGGAGCAAAGGGTCAACTGTGGGGTATCGTTGTACTTTAAATTCGACGTAGAATCCGAAAATGTAGAAAAATAGGGGGCCCTATTTAAAATAACAAGGTTGATGGCTACTTCCGGTATTTGTGAAAGTGGCGCCATCGTGAAAATATTTTAGTTCAATTCATCATGTTCCAAAACCCTTAAAGGACTTATTATTTTAGTTTCATTTTCAAAGGTTCTCCATATCTTTCCGACACTCATCAAGAATGACCCTGTATACACTTTTTTTGTACTCCTGTAATTAGCTACATCAATTTGAATGTTAAAGTCTAAATTTGTAGGAAAATATGGAAAACTGAATAATAAGTATAAAATATCTTTCAAAAACCAAAAAATGTACATATACCTAAAGGTAACCATTAATAATTACATTGTGACATTTCAGTGTGTACTGTCACTTTTAGTCCCACGACGACACTTTAGTCCCACGACGACACTTTAGTCCCACGACGACACTTTAGTCCCACGACGACACTTTAGTCCCTTAATTTCATGACAAAATTCATTGATTTAGTCCACAGTATAAAAAATTCACAGATTTCGCAATCCATGCAACCATCGGAGCTGTTGGAAATGACTACCATATAACGCCATATGTAAAACACAAACAACTTATTCAATCGGATGGCTTGCTCCACTCGCTCGCAAGCTCGCTCGTGCCGCAAACGTCACTCTTTTAAATAGTAAGCGTCGTAATATGCCCGAAATACCTACTATCAAAGGAAATGTGCGAGAATTTTAGATTGGAATTAACAAAACCATTGGGCAGGGCACCCCTAAGTAAGTACCGTACCAACAGTATCCGCGAGTATTACTTCACATACCGATCACGGTCAAGTATGGTACAATCGGTGATGCGACGCCGTTGTGAACGAAACCCGTTACTTAGTGCCCATATACGACATAGGTACCTCTACGAAACCATAAACATTTCCAAAGTTTCTATTTTTTTTTACTATATACAACTTGTATTTAACTAGATTATAACAATTAAATGCAAGATTAACAAAATATATTCAATGCAAAATATAAAAAACTTCGTTGAACATTTTTGGTATGAAATTGTTGCTAAAACAGATATCGCATTACCTCTCTGTACTGAATTTCCAGACTTATACGTTGCTTAAGAAATTCAGTTCAAGGACTCTGTCTAGATTTCTCAAGAATTTTCCGTCCTATATCCTTAATAAATGACTTCTTATATTTAATAAATAAGTTAATTAAAGGTCAGTTTTTGTTTATTTAATGTTTAATTTGCATGTTAATAAAATGTAATATCGTTCAGTTTTGAGGATTTTTCATTACCTGTGTGAACTTGGCCCCCCCAACTTTAGAAAGCAATAATTTTCGTGATTGAAATCGATTGCGCTTCGTTTGCGCACAATTGCATTTTGTTTGCGCGCTGTCGGTTTCAAAATTACGAAGGAATCAAATTCGGGGGGGCCAACCTCACGACTGCCCCCCAGGTTTACAAATTTCACTTTTTTTTCTTGTGATCGTTTGCGCTTCATTTGCGCATGTTTGCGCTACCAATACCAATACAATTAAGGCCTCGGACAGACGGACGGACAGAGAAAGTGACTGCAATAGCGCACCCAACTTCGTTGGAAAATGCGCTAAAAATGTCAAATTTGTAAAAATGTGGGGCAGTCGTGAAGTTGTCCCCCCCCAAATTTGATTCCTTCGTAATTTTGAAACTGGCAGCGCGCAAACAAAATGCAATTGTGCGCAAACGTGCGCAAACGAAGCGCAATCGATTTCAATCACGAAAATTATTGCTTTCTAAAGTTGGGGAGCCAAGTTCACACAGGTTTTTTCATTACATCAGCTGTGTCAGTATTCACCTCAAATCGTGTCTAATGAGTGGAATAATAGAGTCGTTACAAAGGCAGTTGGAGGTTTTTTACTTATATACTTTCTACCGGCTTTTGATACACCAATATCAAACCTAGGAGTCGGAATCAACTTGGACCTTCTCCAAACTTCCCAGACCTCTGGAACGTGCTCCTGAGTCTTTCTCTACCTACATAGTTTAGTTGTTTAGTACCTCATTGTGGTTTTTAAAGTCGGGGTACGTGAAAAGTGACATGCTTCTCTCTCTTTATAATTCAACGTTTTCACGGTTCACACTCTTAATAATGAACATTATAGCAATATTAAAACATAATGATCGTAACGACATTTTGTATACCGTGATTGTATCTAGTCATTGATTTTGTTACATTAGGTACTCACTAAAAAGAATTATTACCAGATGTTGCAAAATGAAAAAGAATGAATGAAAACCGTTTATCAAAGCTAGGCTACGTAAAGATGGAAAACTAAGGTGAATGCGCTAACAAATATTAATGGTGTACTTTGATAAAGCTTTTTCCTTTTAGCCCTTCTCGTAATATAAAGTTTCATACTTGCAATAAACGATTTATAAAAGTTTTATCTACAATTCTGCTCTATTTCCGATGTTTTTCGGATTACAGTTTTGTTTTCACCGTTAGGTAGGTACTAACAGGCGGTCGTAGCATGACATAATCTAATAATACTAGATCACCTGCGGCGAAAATGTGGCAGTACCTCTCCATTTTTGACGTTATTAGTTACTCAAGTATGTTTGTATATACATTAGAACACATTTAGCACAGATACCTCAGAACCCCATGCATCAATCATTTCATTGGTTTTGATAGGTAATTTTCCATGTGTGCATTCGTATACAGTGCTTTCCATGGGGACCATTATTTCTTTTAAGAAGTTATTTTGGTTGCATAAAATTAGGTGCCCTTCAGAAGATATTTTGTCATTTAAAAGTAAGTATAGACATAGGGAGAAACAATATATGTAAATCCCTGTCTACTTCTTAATAAATAGCACTGATAATAGTGAATGATTAATTTTATAGTATTCTTGGGAAATAGATGCACTAGGTTAGCGCCGTACAGAACGGCGCCCGTAAAATGTACGGTACAGCTAATGATGAACGTATTATAAGCTTTTGATGAACATATTGACTCATGTACACAATAAAGCCATTGTTGTTAATTTCTGAAAGTCTTCTTTCATGACTAAACATTAAAAGCAGAGTTCCGTATAATTTATTCGCAACGAAATTCCCGGCGTGTTTACAATATGAAATGGATTTGCTCAACTCATTTACTTCCGAATTACAAGCTTGTTCTTTTATCAACTGTTTAGCACTTCTACGATACAGTAAACAAGAAAATCCCCTTTTAATTATAATAATGAAAAATGGCATCAACGGAGCTAATTGCTTTGAGCAATTTCGTTAATGGAAAATGTAACGTGTGGTCAATGGCCTAAACAAAGCAAATATATCAGGTTTTGTGTGTGTGTGTGTGTGGTGTACTGCTCGCAGCAATGTTTCCTAATTATAAAACTGAGACATGCAACATTACGAAACAAAGAAAGAGGGCGGTTGCTGTTCACGCTATTTCCTGATTCGGGCAAAATCTATATTATACGCCGTGGTATACACAATATTATATTATGTCTGTAAATAAATAAGTTCCTGCATCCAGAAACAGAAGAATTAGTCCGAATTTAGCAAATGGCAAATACATGGTGAATATCAGAATATACTGAAATTGCTGTGGCTGGTATTAAATTACTTAATTTGATACACAAGTTATCTATTTCAGATTGTCTTTGGAAAATTCCTGAGGTAAATTTGCAATTGACTTGAAATTATTCAAATGACAGAAATGTAGTTTGTTGAGTTAGGTACGTCTTCTGTGTCTTTCAAGTACGCAAAGTCAACAGTTACAGATGCTACCTTCTCCCTTGATTATAACATAATCATACCTACTACGATGGTGAAATAAATTACAATTCCTTAAGTTATGATACTGCTTTGTCGTTAATTTATAATCAAGTAATTTTCTTTGTCCCTTTGGAACACCTGTTATTTACGACTCTTTTCCCCCTCGGCTCTTAAGTATAACATTTTACTGCTGCTAAAATAATAAATTTTCCTTAATTTAGGTTTTTGTAACTTTAGCATAGCGTAACAATTCATTTTGTTTGTTGATTTTATTTCAAAGTGCGTTATTACCTACTTTATTTAAATTTATTTGGTGATTTTGGAAGACTTCCTAATTTTATTGGCGGCTCTTACCACATACAAACGTAAGTTACAATTTATCTCAATTTTGAACAGAACGCTTCCGTTATATTACCAACAAAAAAATAACGTATTTAGTTTCAATTCAAATTTTATATTTCTTTTGCGGCTTACACACACACAGATTCATCACCGTTGCATTTATTTAATTTTTTGGATGTTCTGCTTTACATGTATTGCTGCAAAACCAAGGGGTCGTCTTTTATAGCCAGGGGCACTTTTACATTTATCCTTATACATGTTTCCATTAACTACCGCAACAGACTGCAGAATACGTAGTTCGATCGTTTGCGTATTTCGAGACAGCCGGAATTGTATAAAATTATGCTCGAATTTTTTCACAAATTCTGAAAAATGTCACTGCGACCTAAATTGATGTCCATTATGTTATACAATATACATTCCTACAAATGGGACAAGGGTCCTGGGTTCGAATCCCAGGTAAGGCATGGCTGTTTGTGATTGTATAGTGGGTTGAGTGGGGAGAATAGCTAATTAGCTAACACTCCGCCCACTATAAAATAAAGGCAATTAAAAAAAAAAACTGACAGATTTTTAAAAACATTTGGTAATCAGTGGTTGGCATGCTCGTCTAAATCATCCACGCTGATCATATACGCGAATGTTCAATTCAAAGTTCTGCCTGGATGATTTAGACGTTAATACTTATCTCAACGGTTTAGTAAAATGTGGACTAATTTCACTTATTGTTATAACATTATGTTACAGTTATTAACGATACGGGTAATTGAAATCATTAGGTATTGAAAATTCAGTGTAGGTACTTAGAGAAATCCACATTTAATACAAATGAGGTTTTATAACCTAACAAAATTAAAAAACTAATCTTTGTCACTAAATGTACAATTATTATAAACTTTTAGAATAATTGTGGAATTATTGCCTGGTAGAAAATTATGAACAGTCTCTTCTGCTAACTGTCGAAGCTCTGGAGGAGTGGAAGGAAGAATTTCTTCGCACATTATTCACTTTTTATTGAAAAAACTAAAATATACTGCACAAATTCGTATTTGACGCGCTTGTTAAATTGAATTTTTTCAAAATGTAGCGTAGCCAACTTAATTTCTTTATTGAAAAATTGTTGGTGTTGCCAACTTAATTTCTTTATTGAAATATTTATTACAGAAAATGTCAGAATTGTTAATTTTTTTAATACAATTAAAATGCTCAACAGAGAAAATAGTATAAAGCATATGTTGCAGAAGGCCTTTCTAGCACTCGTTCATTCGAACCTTCGCCGCTACGCGGCTCAGGTTCGAAACTTGAACTCGTGCTAGAATATAGCACCTTCTGCAACTTATGCTTTAATATACTATTCTAATTGCATTGTAAAGAAATACTTTATAATTGCTCTTAGTAGACGCGTTAACCATTAGTCTATTATTATCAGTTTTAACGGCCCCTCATCAGCTCTTGAAGTACGTACCTAATTATAGTGATATTAGCATATGTGCGGTACACATGTTCTTAGATATAAAACAGCAGAATCGTGCTTGCGTAGGTGTGCGGGTGGTATCTGTGCTAGCAACCGCAATTTTTTTTAAATAAGACCCCCTTTTTGTTCATTCTACAATGGGGTATAGTTTGACTCGTATATAGTAATGGCATCTACCAACGGTGCGTTGGCGGTAATTCGTTGCCTTATGGTGAATAAGCGCGCTAAAATTCGACAGTGTCTGGTTGAAAAAAAGTCTTTACAAAAATTCCCGTTTTAAACATTAAAAATTGTATTCATTGTGTGTGCATCAGATTGTCTGATGAATTAACCTACGATACTTCCAGACACGCCGAGTTTGGCCTGTCCAGACCGGCAATTATTCACAATGGTTTTTCGAATAGGGTTTTGTGGAATGTACAGTCCGCCGATAGCCCCAAGGTATACCGCACACACGATTGAGGAAAATCTCAGGGACAATCCTTGAGGAAAAACTGTATGTCCGTGGCTACCTTTAAATGACATAATTTGGTGGCCTTTCGGACGGTAGAACACTTTTACTTTTATTGAATGACAAACGTTGTCAGACGACTTCAGTATGCAACAACTGTTTGGTTTACTCAACCTCGAACTACTACCTTTTGGATTACGGACATAACGCTTTAAAAACTTTTCCCGTACTTTTACTATAAACTCGGAATTTTACAGTCTTGTAATGACGTCATTTTTGTCTATCCTTGTTTAACTAATGTAAAATGACAATGACAAAAATTTTGCCGAAATGTTGTTGTCGTGGCTAAATTTTACCTGAAATGCTTGTCAAGTGATTGTCAGTTTTGAAGTTTTGAAAACGCCAAAGCGTCAAAACATGCCGCCAAAAACCCTCATCGATTTAACGAACAAACAGAGTTAATAATTCTAAATGTGTTGGCTTTCTTTCAAATTGAACAGGAACAAGTTCGGAATGGCATACCACTAGACATCAACAATGTTATACAGCGAACTGCACAAGCAACGAAAGTCAGCCCAACAACCATTTCAAATTTGAGAAAAAATGGTGTAAAATCCGACAAAGATTACGCATCTAATGTCTCTACCAAGCAAAAGATTAACAAGACGAAAATCACAGAATATTTGAAGAATAAAATTCGGGATACAATCTATTATCCAGGGTGATTCCTATAGTACCTGCCACCGTTTGGGAGCGTGTAGGTGGTGCGTAGGGGAGTATTTTGATATAGGACACTTGGGGTCGGAAATCTAAAATAAGGGTGCCAGAGCCAAATTTACCTTCTGGAATTTCGCGCCTGTAGGTAGGCAACCCAACCGGCCGGCGGTGCACACGGAGCGATCTCAGGCGGCGATGTGTGGCTGACACTTGATCAGAATTTTGTTTAAACCCACGAAATCCCGTCTGCAACGACGCGTATCAAGTGAATAAACACTATGGCAATAGTATAATAATAGTTGGCTAGATGTAGGAAGTGCATTGAGAACAACGGTGGCCACGTTGAACACTTGTAAACGTTATTGCTTTTGACTGTCGTTTTCCCTCCTTCCCTCCCATGTCGCTTCCTCGCGCTAACTCGCTCTGCATCGCTCCGCGCGAAACGTCGGTCGGTTGGGTTGCCTACATACAGGCGTGAAATTCCAGAAGATAAATTTGGTTCTGGCGCCCTTATTTTAGATTTCCGACCCCAAGTGTCCTATATCAAAATACTCCCCTAGGCACCCCCTATACGCTCCCAAACGGTGGCAGGTACTATAGGAATCACCCTGTATACTATTTTTTTCACTACTAGCACTTGAAATCCTCTAAATTAACATATTATATTGATAAGAGAGTTAACGGCTGGACAGAATTGTTTGTTTCTTAATTTAACATGTCAATCAAGTACGTGGAAGTACAAGTCAAACAGGCCGTATTTTGTTCTGTCATTGAGATTTTTCAAAGAGTATTTCGTTCGAATTTTTTCAAAATGTGATAATTTTAGGTATGTAATTTCTCTGGAAATTGCGAATGGTGGCAATTATTCGTTTTAGAGAACTTGTCTAGACGTTCATTGAGCGAAATTTCGGGTTGTGTTTTCTAAAAGTGACAGCGTGACAGTTCTCATTATTGACTACTAGTTAATAATAAAAAATTATTAACCACTTTGAACAAATGCCGAGAAAGCGTACTTTACAAGTGGAAAAAAGGTTAATAATCATGTCATCAGACGCTAGTAGTGAAAAAAAATTCACATTACCTTATTTATAAGATAACTAAAAACTACCACCTAGTCATCCAACCTTGGAAAACTACATCGCCCTCTAATTGTAATTCGAGAAAATGGAAATTTGTTTGTTGAAGTTAACCCCGGGCTCGTAGCGGAGGATTCTGCTGGGAAAATGCCAAGAAATGGCCTACTCCAAAAGACTTAACTAACTCGAAACGTATTAATTACGCACAAAGAGGTTTATAACGGATGCTTAAAAAATGCAGTCTTTTTTACTATGGATACTATGGATGATCCCAGGGTCTGGCTCAAGGCAACCTGAAAAGAATCCCAGAGGTTCTGGAGCACCCAAAGTGCACCAAGAACCTATGGGCAAATCGCTGCGGCAGGGTGGTCATTGTTCCGAAGTCGCATCCCGAGGTGGACATCACTGACCCTCAGACTA
>NW_022171882.1:0-802 GCF_008802855.1 Photinus pyralis
GACGGACGGACAAAGTGGCCACAATAGCGCATTTTTTTTTTTATTTTTGTGGAAATGCGCTAAAAAGAGGGATAATATTACCATGAAGGTAATGTTTTTTGGAGTGGTTTTTTTGTTCTATTTCTCTCGCGAGCAAATATTCCAACGTAGACAAATTGTAAAAGTTGGATTCCTTCGGATTCCTTTAAAGCAAATTTTCCCTTGAGGTGTCGTGACCATTACTACTTTACGAATGTACTATGAACAAATTTTAATTGAGCAGGGTTTTTAGCGGTCTTTGGGCGAATATATGACAAAGAAGTAAAAGAATTCATGGTAGGAACATGGATCGAATCAGATCAGCCGATAGTTTTAGAAAAGAAGAACAAGCATTTTAACGAAGATCGGTATAGATATGGTCAGAAGAAAGAGTGGAGAGCAGAAAGCCGGACGAAGGGGAAGAAAGCGGAAACGTATAGAAGTGGATAAATGATAGTACCAGGAATGTTATAACATGGAAACGGTTAACAAAAGGAGAAGAGAGTGACAAAAGTAGATAGTGGTGGGGCTGGGATTATATAGACAAAAATACATACAGAATAATGATCAAAAGTAACTTTAGCACATTTTCCATGCATTGATCAGTACTTTCCAAAAGGCTATATGCGCTGTTTTTATTTACTAGAAACATACATCTAATTTTTATAATATGCGATATGCTAGCCTATAATACTGCGGTTAACATTTAAAACAAATTTTTTTTTTTTATTATATAATAATCAGCAATCAGAACACATAGCATCCTATAAGCCAATTTGTTGTC
>NW_022171883.1:0-575 GCF_008802855.1 Photinus pyralis
CCAATGACGATGTATTATGTGATTTGGAACAGTTTTCAAAATTCGCCCCCGCGCTAAGTTGACCGCCGCCGGCCGGCAGACGGGCGATTTTGGAATCGCACGGTGACATTCTACTGCTTGGTTACATCAAACCTTTTGTACCCATGACGATGTATTTTCTACGCGGGCTCTCGGTCTATATCCTATCTTTATACCTCTTATAACCCATAAAAAGATTTAAAGAAGAAACCCAAATTTGCAACTTTTGGGGGCTTAGCTCCCAGACGATACATTTGGGATCTTCGGTTGATTATGAAATTGTATTGAAATATTTTGTATTGTATATGTTACTGTAAAACCCCGAATACCATTAAATTCTAGAATTAACATGCTAAACCATCATCAATTTCTGACTTATGTCACGTTACGACGGTTAATCTTAGGATGTTCTAGTTTGTGTCGATAAAGGATTAGTCATCGGATATCGGCAAAGAAGGCGGATGCACTAGTTTTTCTTTGCTATATAGGATCGTGTTGAGTAGAAGTTCCAAAATCGATGCCGAAGTGATAAATAGTGACATCGTGTTGTAAATTTG
>NW_022171884.1:0-420 GCF_008802855.1 Photinus pyralis
TTCAAAAGAACGGGGGGGAAAAAATAAACTTATGAAAGTATTGAAACTATTAAGATGACTACATATTTAATAATAAATAAATAATAAAAAAAAAAAAAAAATATGTAGTCATCTTAATAGTTTCAATACTTTCATAAGTTTATTTTTCCCCCCCGTTCTTTTGAAATGTGTTAACCCAAATTTCAACTTTAATGTAAAAATTCAACCCCCCGGTTGGTTGTCTTAACAAGGCTTGATAATTAATTCGTCTTGAAACTTAGGACAACCTTTCCGTTTTAACCACCCTTCAGGTTTTTCACTTGGCTTCGGCCAGTTAATAATTAAAAAAACAACATGTTCGTCTTATCCGTCTTCAACGTTTGTAATTTACTGTTTTCCTGTTAACTTTCACATCGCCTGATGATGGCAGTACGCCGAAAC
>NW_022171885.1:0-862 GCF_008802855.1 Photinus pyralis
TTGTCTCAGATCGACCCGGAAAAAAAATTTTCTTATAGAATGTGGCCTGTAGAATCCATAATTTCAAACAGTTCCAAGATTGGGCTACTAATTCAAAAGTTACAGCCCTTTGAATTTTCTTTCGAAATTGGTTTCTAGTCTATAACTTTTGATTGAGAAGTCTAATCGAAAAAGTACGAATTGTTCTGGATTCTACGCCCCAAAATTTATAAGAAAAAGTGTTTTCCCAAGAAATTTTGGTGTAGTCGATTGTTGGTAAAAAAGGAAGGTTATACACTGCCTTTTTTTGAGGCCCGAAAAAAAATTGGCGAAGATCGACCGGGAAAAAAAATTCTCTTATAGAATGTGCCCTTTAGAATCCATAATTTCAAAGAGTTTGAAGATTGGGCTACCAGTTCAAAAGTTACAGCCCTTTGAATTTTCTTTAGAAATTGGATTCTAGTCTATAACTTTTGATTGAGAAGTCTAATCGAAAAAGTACGAATTATTTTGGATTTTACGCCCCAAAATTAATAAGAAAAAGTGTTTTCCCGAGAAATTTTGGTGTAGTCGATTTTTGGTAAAAAAAGGAAGGTTATACACTGCCTTTTTTTGAGACCCGAAAACAAAACTGTCTTAGATCAACCGGGAAAAAAATTTTCTTATAGAATGTGCCCTGTAGAATCCATAATTTCAAACAGTTTGAAGATTGGGCTACAAGTTCAAAAGTTACAGCCCTTTGAATTTTCTTTCGAATTTGGTTTCTAGTCTATAACTTTTGATTGAGAAGTCTAATCGAAAAAGTACGAATTGTTTTGGATTCTACGCCCCAAAATTGATAAGAAAAAGTGTTTTCCCGAGAAATTTTGGTGTAGTCGATTTT
>NW_022171886.1:0-19494 GCF_008802855.1 Photinus pyralis
ACTAGGGGGTTGCCAGGTGTCCTGGATTTCGCAGGATGTCCTGGATTTGAGGCTATAACTTAAGCGTCCTGCGAAGACCTCAGGAAGGACGCCTAATGTCCTGGATTTTAAAAAAGATTAAATAACAAATTGATTTTTTTACGCGGCGCTGCGCCCGTGCCATTTTTCGTTTATTACGAACGTAATTATATACTCGCGCCATCTTTTGATGAATAGAAAAAATACCATACTAACCACAGATCGCTTTTCGGCATGTACGCGTGTCTCCAACAAACAGCGCGAGCGCGACGGACCTGCGCGGTGATTTGGCGATTTGTGGTGTTTACTAAATGTTGGGTTTTGAGGACTGAGGTTATAATTTATAATATTTAGTACCAGGTATTCAGTAATTCAGTTATTACTATTGTCAGCAGCCTGCAAGTATATAGTTGTTTATTATTTTTTAAAGTGTTTAGTAAACCTTATATGCATTTTCTTTCTGACCATTAGAAATTAAAAGGTAAGTTTTTTGGGTTGAAAAATATTTTGATACTTACTAAAGCATTTTTTGTGCTTCTTTTAGTATTTTGTAAAATGGATGAACAAGATGGTCCAACAACACCTCCAAAAAAGGCTAAAAGAATAAATAAATATAGAAAAGAATGGGAAAATACCTTTAATTGGCTCACAGAAGATAATCAAAAAGCTAGGTGCAATTTATGTAAAAAGTCTTTTTCATGTATGTATGGAGGTCTGGGTGACATAAAGAGGCACGCGGAAGGTGCTGATCATAAAAAACACGAAGTTGTGGTAAAACAAAATAAAACACTACAATCATTTTTGGGTCAAACAGAAGCTATGAACTCTCAGCAAGAAAAAATACTGGCCGCAGAAGTGACAAACGTGTATCACACTGTTAAACATGCTCATTCCTATAATTCATTAGATTGCACAACGCAGTTGCTTTCAGTAATGTATTCTGATTCCCATATTGCAACAAAAATTCGTTTGGGTAGGACAAAAGCAAGTATGATTGCTTTTAATGTCCTTGCCCCGTTTTCAATACAAAGTCCATTATGTGAGCTTAGCAAAGGAGTATTTTTTGGAATCTCTACAGATGCCTCCAATCATGGAAGCGCTAAATTATTCCCAATACTTCTAAGGTATTGCATTATTAAAGGTATTATATTTTTTAAGTTAAGATTTTTGTAGATATTATACACCATCAGAAGGAGTAAAATTATTTCTTCTTGATTTTTTCGAAGATCCCGACGAAAGCGCAAATGCCATTTACACCAATATAAAAACTAGAATTGAAAAAGCAGGCCTTTCATTAAACAACATGTCATGCTATTCGGCTGATAATGCAAGTGTAAATTTTGGACGCTTTCATTCTGTGTACCAATTATTATATAAGGAGAATAATTCAGTTCTTGCTGTGGGTTGTCCTGCGCATATGGTGAACAATTCTATAAAAAATGCTTTAGCAAAATGCCGTTTTGATGTGGAAACTTTGGTTTTAAAAACTTTCAGCCATTTTTCATCTCAAGCAAAAAGGTGCAAAGAGTTAAAAGATTTTTTTAATTTCGTGGATTTGGAATATAAAACTATTTTAAGGCATGTGCCAACTCGTTGGCTAAGTTTATTTCCAGCCATAGAAAGATTACTGAACATTTTCCCAGCCATCAAAAGTTACTTTCTTTCCAGGGAAGAAATTATTCCTATTGCACTTCAAGTTTTTTTCTCTGAAGACAATTTTATTGTACAGAAAACTGAATGTTATTTAAGTTTTTTTCACAACATACTGAAAATTGTTTTTGATACAGAGCAAAAACTTGAAAAAGCCGATTTACTTTGCTTCGAGGTTTATAATATTTTAAAATCTCTAAGAGAAAAAATTAATCAACGAATAAATGACAATTTTTTTGGCTTCCTAGCGTCAAACATGTTAAAAACTTTTGCTCCTAATGAACAAAGTCAAATAAGGGAATCCTTTTTAGAATTTTATAAAAATATTGTAATTTATCTTGATTCTAAATATGACTTTTCAGAAAATAATTTGTTTTCAAAATTAAATATTTTTTCTTTAAAAACAACTTTTAATTTTGACTCACTGATGGAAGTGGTAACCAACCTATCAATTGATGTAAATTTTGATAACCTATACGAAGAATTTTGTACAATTAAACCTACTATTGATAAAGCTTGCACTTTAACTGAGGAGTCTATTATACAGAAATGGAATAACATATTCCTAGGAAATCCTGAACTTATTAATTTTCTAAAAATAATACAATTTGTTTTTTCAATATACGGCTCAAATGCTGACTCTGAAAGAATTTTTTCTTTATGTAGTGCAGCTTGGAGCGACAGCCGCAATAAGCTCCTAGTTGATCATGTAAAAGCTGAGCTTCAGATTAAAACAAATTTTAATTTAAAGTGCAAAGAGTTTTACAATATAGCTGTTAAGAATAAAAGGCTGTTGCAAGCAGTCAAATCTAACCAGAAATATTCTTTCTCATTCAAATAATAATTTTTAAAGCATTTTCAAGCTCTTATATATCATTTATTTTTACAATATAAGTAGTAATGTAACCTATTTTAATTAATAAAAAAAAATTTATTTGTAAAATAAACGTTTTAAGTTCAAAATAAAAACATGTCCTTCTTTATTTTTATGCGTCCTTCATTTTTTAATCTTGCGTCCTGTGATTTTTAAATTTGAACCTGGCAACCCTAGTGGTGACTGTTTTCAGGGGTTTAGATGTCCATGCTTTTCATTTAATATGTATGCATGCGCACATATAAAAACAGCTGATTTATTAGGTGTGGTTGAAATGTAATGTAGGTCAACGTGCAAGTGAATATTAATAGCGTTTTCGGCTGGACGCTCTGGTGCGCACTTTTTACGCCCTCAGAGCGATTTTTATGTTCGGCTGGTGTTTTGAGTGCGCTCTTTACGAGAGTGATGCTTTCGGCTGACATTTAAGAATTAAGAGCGGTGAATTTCGCTCTTGGGGCAATTTTTCTTGCTCTGAGGTTGATAGTTAGGGCAGGCAGAGCAACTTTCTAGTTCAAAATAAAAATGGCTGATCAATTACAACAACAGTTTCAAAAGTTTAACATTTTTATGGAATTTGCCATTGAATTGTTAGAATCATCTAGCAGCGATGAAAGTGACCAGGAAATAGGGATATTAGTGGATCAGATGCATAAGCACCCAATTCCAAAAATTATCAATTATGTCGAAAATGTTGTTTCCATACTTAATGATTCACAGGTAGGTAAGTCGCACATTGATTAGTACAGTACTTTGTCCAGTATTAACAATGTTTTATTTAACAGTTCAAAAGTCACTTTCGTGTAAAACGAACAACATGCTACAGACTTGTTGAGCAGTTTGCCAGGAGTGAATTTTATCCCAGTGAACATAAAGGTGGTAGTAGTTTAATCTCGGCTGAATGCCATATTTTGAGCTTTTTGTGGTGAGTAATGAATTATACAGAATTTGTACGCAATAGAAATACAAATGTATTTTCAGGTACGCTGGAAATAATTGCACAATAAGAGAAAGTGGCGATAGATTTAATATGTCGTTATCGACCTTTAGTTCAGTTCAACGACGAGTGATGTCATTTTTATTGGATCTACTACCAACAGTCATTCGTTTTCCAAAAACAGATCTGGAGAAAGAAAGAGTAGCTGCAGAATTTGAGCAGGTAATAACTAATGCTTTTTATTAGTACCTTTGTACTTTGTTTTTCATTTGTAGATATCTGGATTTCCCAATATTTTAGGCTGCGTGGATGGTTCCTATATAAATATTAGGACGCCTGCACATAAGATAAAGTCGACATATACAAATCGTCACGACATTCCTAGCATCACACTGCAGGGAATCTGTGATGCTAAAAAAAAATTTTTAGATGTATTTACAGGACCTGCCGGAAAGCTGCATGACAGCAGAGTTTTCAAATTATCTTTCATTAGTAGCGAAATTCAAACACTATCTAACAATGGCCATTACCATTTAATTGGAGATAGTGCGTACCCAATTAGGCAGTGGTTACTTACACCGTACAGAGATTACGGAAATTTAACTCGGCAGCAAATAAAGTATAATAAAAAATTAAGTTCATCAAGAGTTAAAATTGAGAATGCGTTTGGGCTTTTAAAAGGGCGCTTTAGACAACTTGGCAGGTTAGATTTTCATAAGGTAGTAAAAATGGCACAATTTATCCTATGTTGTTGTGTACTGCATAATATTTGCATCGATTATGATGATATTTGTGAAGATATCGTCAACGCAAATGAGGAAGATAATGCTATTGGTCCAGATCGTGAACACGAAATGCGTAGATTAGGTGAACTGAAAAGACAGTATATTTGTGACCTATTAAACCACGAATAAAGTGTACCAGTTTATTTGGAAAAGGTATATAAAATGCATAAAGAAAAATCAGTAGTTTTTTTAAATTCCTATGGTTACATACTAATCAGTTTTGTTGAAAAATTTTTCGGCTAAATTGCGTAACAAGTCTAATTTTTCCTTGTGACGCCGGTTACGTCCCTCTTCTTTTTCTTTTGCAATCTCCATAAGGACTTCACTCACGGGTCTCTTTCGGCTTGGAAATGTTGGTGTTGCACTTCTTGATGATGATGGTGATTCTTCTGTTTTGTTGGCACAGTTATTTTTATCAACAATAATACACTTTCCCACACCCATCCTTACAGGTGGTTCAACAGAATCATCAATGGCAGCAATCCTTGAAAGCTCTTCTTCATATGGATTATGTTTTGGTGATTCGCCAGACGTTCGATTAGTCTTTATTATATTTTTTTTTCTTTTCAGAACGGTTTTATACCGATTTTCGCACTGCCCTGCCGTTTTTTGTATATTCAAAATATTCTTTATATCTTCAGAAATAGCTGACCACAACTGCTTTTTTTTCTTAAACTTTCTTAATGGGCCAACTAGTGGCAAGTACGTTTCGTACTTGTCAAGTAATAATTTTGTAGCTTGTTCGTCCCACATCTCTGGTTCAGGAGCACGATCTTCTTGTGGCTCCGGAGGTTGAATCCCTATTTCCAGAAAGGTTTTATTGTCAAGTGAAAAAGCCAGTGTTCGTATTTCATTAATTTCTTGCAGAGCATTATTTTCTTGCAAAACTTTGATGTAATCAGGGAGTAAGTCAGTGGGATTAGCTATTAAAAAGAAATAATCATTGCTAGCTGAGCTAATTCTGTTTACAACTTACCGGTTAAACTGTTAAATGTTACTTGGTCCAGTGATAAAGTAAATTCAACTTCGTTAATTTTTAAAAATATACAATATTTTTCCATCTTTTCCGGCGGTGACTATATGTGAGGTTAAGTAGTATAAATTTCGCGCTCTCAAAGTTAAAGGCGTGTTCGGCTGCGATTGATTTCTCTCAGAATCGAGAGCACTCTGTGACGTCAATACGGTGCGAATTGCCCACTCGCAGTTTATTCAGCCGAAAACGCTATAAGTTTATGTGTAATCTAAATACATGTTTATTTTTGTATCACCTTTCTTAAATAAACTGTTTGAAATACGCTGCGATCATCATCTTCGGAGCCAGTTCCCACGACATCAAAGCAGGCAAATCTCACAACACAAGAAAATCCAGATTCATTAACTTTTATGGAACCAACACCGTCAACCTCAATCGAGGAAACACCAACTGAACTGATCTTAGAAATTTCACCATTACCAAAAATAAAGCCTGCAGGCACTAAAAGAAAGTTGCACGCCACTGAGTTGACTGGTTCAGCAAATATCACACTTTTGAAAAGCAGGAAACTTCCTCAACGGACGGTGAAGAAGCACGTTTCTCTTCCTGAGCCCAATCCGGAACCTCAAGAAGATTTTTCATGTGGTGAAGATGACGACGATGAGTTTTGTATCTTCTGTGCTGAGCCATATAAGTTATCGAAAAAAGGTGAGAAGTGGATACAATGCTCCCAGTGCAAAAAATGGAGTCACACCCTATGTGCTGACGTAGGACCCAAAGTGAAGAGTTACACATGTGACTTATGCGTGCCAGATATTTAGTCGACATTTTAGTATTTTTGCATCTTTAATACTATTAAACTGTTCTAATTGCTTTTTTTCGTTTTAATTGTCACCAATACCTTTGCAATTAGTATGGCTGTCTGTCCTAATAGATATGGCAATCTCACCTCGCTGGTGGCAATCTTTCCTAAAATTTCTGAAATAGATTTTTTCCATTATATTACTAATTGGTTTTAAAACGAGGCTAATAGTGTTTAAATATTGATTAGAAACATTTTGATGATTAAAGTAAGTGAAAAAAGACAACGGATTTCTTATTTTAAAATAAATAAATCGGTTCAAAAAAACTATGGCGAACTCTCCTCGCTTTACCCTATTATGTTTTTCAACGGAAATCGTTTAATTCACAAAGACGATGATTTTTATAAGCAAACGTCAAGTGACATTTCCATGGCAATCGTGAAATTACGAACACCCAGCCCACTTAATTAGACATGTATTCGTGTATAACGTCAATATGACTTCATTGTATTTCCTATTTTTAAATTATACTGCAGGTATAATAAAAAATACTATAAGATACACGTGTATAATTGGTCTTTAAAGCTCTTGCAACGTTAAAGGCACTCCGCTTTGCGTCGTGCCCTTAAACTCGTTGCGCGTGCTTTAAAGACTTGATTATACACTTGTATCTTAATATACTATTCTAAGAAAACATGAGAAACCACTTCAACAACTACATAGGAGATATAAAGAAGGCGAATTTGTAAATAAGCAAGAACATTCAGTGGTAGGGCACAACAGCTGTGGCCAAGAAGAAGCATTGCAGAAACAAGTTATGCAATTACAATTTAAGAATTCTTGTCTCAAAAAAAAAATTTCCAGATAATTGTTGCATCACAAAAGAGAAAGAAGTAATTCTGATTGAGGATATCTGTACTGATGTAAATGCGAGCAGCCCATTATTGGTTGTGAAGAAGTTTCTAAATTTAAGTGATATTTACACTACACCATGTCCATCAAGCTATGTTGATTGTTTTTTTGCTACAGAGTTATCTGAAGCTACATATATGATTCCTGTTAAACATCTCTATGCAAAATGTGTTAGATTTCCCTTTAAGAATGGATTTGCTGTCTTTCCTCTCTTGCATAACGCCGAGCTCATAGTTTAACATTGTAAATATACTATGGATACTAGTCGTTGGAGTGTTGTTGAGTTCGATGATGGAGTTCAGCTAATTCCAAATAATTGGATACATGGGAATAAGAGCTATTGGCCCACATTTAAAAGTAATATACGATTTGAAAAAGCAGTGTCTTCGTGTGAGAAACCTGTAGAAACATGGCCTTCATACGACATGCGTGTTTTGGGAGCATATGGTATGTAAGTTTTGTATCATTTAAGTTCTAAAAATTTCCATTTACAGATACATATGAAAAGGCAAAATCTAAATTGAAGTTGGCAGAAGTGCAATCTGACCTCGGCACGGAGAATGAAGAAATGGAAAAGGCAAATCGAAAGATTCGAAAACGGAAAGTCATTGAGTCATCCTCTGAAAAAGTGAGGAAGAAAGTGACGACTTGGACCATTTAATAAGCGGCATAAAACCATTTCCACAGATGAAACAGATATTGCAATGCAGTCAAAGCGCTCCCACACCACCATCTGCATCTCGATGTGCACCATCTCGTTCCAGATCGTCTACACCAGCTTGTTCTCGATCATCCACACCTCCTAGTTCCATATCTTCTACGCTGATCCATTCCACACAATCTCGTTCTTCACCTTTTGCACAATCGCGCGTACCGTTAAGGTGCACTGCATCTCAAGAGATGGAAGACATATCGGAGCAACTTTCACATGAGACGTTGAGATCGCAGAATATTCATTCATTTGCGGATGATGGTATGAGCATGGTATTGCTTGTAAGCATTGACGTAACAATTTTTTTGCAGAATTTAAAACCAAAGTGCTATCAGAATTATCCTTTATTAAATTAAAACTTTCCAAAATCCAAAAAACTTATTTTACGACGATTATTTTCGAATGAATTAGCAGCAAAATATAGTTGGTTGGGGGCAAAACAAAAAAAGGCCATGTCAAATCTAAAATTGGCTGCTATTATTTTAAGTAAGACTTCAAGCATATCAGGTCATTTTTTAAATCTGTTATTGTTTAAGGTTCTGTTAGAAGAAACTATATTGTAAAAAATGCCAGTGATAAGGATATAATAGAATGTATAAAAAATTGGCTTCGTCATGCCAATACTAGGAGTAGCAATCAGTAAGTTAAATTTTTATTTACCACGGGTGTGAAATATACTCTCAGCCTTATTTTTTGCACTTCCGATTAGGTAAGCTGTACTAGTCAGTTCATACTACCTATTCAGTAGTGACTAGAGCAAAGAGAGTTAACTTACTTCTCCAAGTTGTGAAATTTTATTTTGGAATCTCAGTAAATGCATACGTTTGGCAATTTACCGTATTAAACAAAAGAACTGCAACCCGGGAAATATCGTAGCTTATAACTCCTGTCACACACCTTGGCAATAGAATTTCAGTTTATATAACACAGGTCAACAAAAAAATAATTTTTTTTTGCGCATAGGATTTACATAATATATTCTAAGCAAAAATAAATAAAAAGTGCAATTAGACATCGAAAATATTTGCTTTTACAAAAGTTATAGCGATTTGATTGAAAGCTTTCAGGGGCGAAAATTAAAGCTGGAATCTTTGTTTTCCCTCAAATAGAAAGAAAAATGGAGGGTGGTATTTTCCCGCGGTTACTTAGCAAAGAGGAAAACATCCTGGAACAGTTTTAAGGCAATAGTCCATGGTTTCCCGTTCAGTGTTTCCTGGGAAACCATAGAGCTAAAATTATGACGAGCTGAGGGGTTTTGGTTTTGTATCATCGGGTATAGAATGTCTCTAAAGATGCACAGGTTACATTCTCATTTAGATTAATTTAAGGATAATATGGGAGCTTATTCGGAATAACAAGGACAACCCTTTCATCAAGACATAATGGAATTTAGGCACATTACCAAGACCAGTAAGCTGGAAGCATGATGGAAGATCATATTTGGGGGGTTGATGAGAGAAACTTCAGTTGAACATGACAAAAACAGCAAAACTGTTCCATTTTTAAACATTTAGACTTTAAGACAAACAGATTATAAATGTAGGAACGTTACCTTATAATAAACCATGCCTACGTAAGTAAGATTTTATAGGTATTTTTATTTTTTGGTTTTTTGCATTTTTTTCGCACAAAAACAAATACATAACCTTTTTTTGTTCTAATTCTTATTTGTGGCTATACAAGCAATACAAATAAGGTATATATGTCCCATGCGCAAAAATGCTGTAGACCGGTGTAATATAACCTTAATTAGAGCTATATTTTATATTATTATATTTATATTTTATAGGTAAATTAATACACATTTTTGTTTTAGGCAGAAGAAAGAAGCAAAATAGATCCTGTGAGGTCGTTTTTCTCATTTATTTTATATATTATTTTCATTATTATAAGTATTTCAGTTAATGTAATAAAGCACTTAGGTATACACTTATAAGAATAGTATTATTAATTACCTCTTCTGGATTTCTTTTTTAAGACTAATGGATATCCACTTAAAATCTCTAATGGATGTCCATAAAATACTGGATATTGGTCGGACATATGGATATCCACTGAATCTCCATTAAATATCCACAAACATCTAATGTATATCATGGATATCTATAAAAAATATCCATTGGAAGTGCACTAGACGTTTGTGTGCTATGTGGGTAATGGTTGAAGTTGCTCCCAAAGTACTCTACAAGTCTCTTTCACTATGCAGTGAACAGTTGTCTTCCCGATGAAGTAATTCCATGCTAAATCCTGCATAGATGTGCCCTGGGATAAAAAACTATCACTACCTATATAAGTATACCTCATAATTATTTCAACTTTACTGTAACGTAACCATCAGTCGTTCTTCCGGACTTATCAAAATTCTGTTGCGTGGCTGCTTCGACAGAAAGGGCTTTACTAAGTTCAATAAATATTCAAACGAATTTATAGTTAATCTTGAATATTCGAAAAATTGCTCCACATCATTCTGTTTTATATATTTGACCAGCGTAGTAAAATGGCCAAAACGCTTCCTCTGTTTATTAAGAGGCTGTACAGCCCAGCGCCTTTTACGTTGTTGTTGCTTTGTTAATACAACTGTTGAAGTTAACAACAACATACAGATCCCTAAACACATCAACTTTTTACGACGATTATTCATCTTCTATCTGTAAAATGGCAAAGTTATAACCACCCACAATGCACAACAACATTGCATGTCTTTACCTTACTTGATGCCAAAGAAGTAGTGATACAAAGGATAACGGATAACACTATAACAATCTTCACAAACAAATTCCTCGAACAGTAAGCCGATATTGATTATTGAGGTTATGTTCGTAATTCAGTTTGTGGAAACCGCGAAAAAAAATGGGGTTGGACTAATTTTGTGCGAGAGCGCATGCCTACAACTATTTCTCTTAAAATAAATTCTTTGGCATAAACCATTCGTTGAAAAGAATTAAAATAAAATTAAAATAAATGCTTAAAAGTTTTGCATAAACCCACCTTTATACTACTTAACTTATAATTAAAATTAGTTTGAGTATCATTCAAGTGCCCGTTATCCCTATAAGGTGTTAATAAGTTTTTCATTAAGGGGTATGCCGAGTCTCCAAGTAAATGTTGGTTGGCTGGAAGTAATGGATGCATAACATTTGTTAACTGGGCATATATAGGGCTCACTCGTAAAACTCGCGCATCATGCACTCGCCCAGGCATCCCAACATGTACATTTAAAAATCGTAACTGATGATCGCAGATGCCTGAAGACAAATGATACATTTGGTCAGAGGTATCAGCATTTATATTAGAACTGTAGGTACCTTGTAATATTATAGAATGAAACTGTTTTCGATTATAATAATCCTGCGCATTGTACGGAGGCTGTTTAACAGGGATATGGCATCCATAAATTGCGCCAACAACTTCTGGAAAGCCACCTGAACGTTCATAAAACACCTACAATTATAAATTTACCCAAGGCTCGTTAACAGTTTATAATGGTTACATTAATCGTGTGTTCGTTATTTTGTGGCCACGTAATAAACTGTGGCATCATCTCCAATATTAAGAAAATAATTTCTTTGAACACCCCATGTGCTGTACTTCGTGCCAGTCCAAACCGATCACCTGCCGCTAGAAACGTTTCCGGTTTGGCCAATATCCAGATTGAAAACATACGTTTCTTCTCCAGCGGGATTGCATGGTTTGCCATGCCATTGGCATTTCCAACAGTAATTAGTAATTGCTGAAAAGTAACATTAGTATTATAAATGAATTTAAAGAATACTTATTACCTCAAAGGTTGGCCGTGTCATTCGGAAATGTTCAGAAAATAGGTCTCCCATATACTGTGCAATTGTCTCCTCGTAATAATTCTCATTTCGAGGTACAGGTCTTCTTGGGGCTTGTTCAACAGGCGGTAAGGGATCTGCTAACATAAGAGCTTGGTCTATAGCAATATTAGTTGGGAAGTTATCTTCCATAATTTCTTGATATAGAACTAAATTCACAATATCTAAATCCATGCTGCCTAAAAGTTAAGTAAATGTAGGCCATAGGCCATGTATGACCTCACCTAAAACTTACCCTAAGCGGGGACAAAAATTAAATAACTGCTAAATTTGACACAATAAAACAGCGCTCCCCAAACTAACGAATTGTGTTATCAGCAGACGTCACACAACTGTTACAGCTCCATCGGTAACTGCTCGCTTTGGTATTCGTCTACTGAACGCGAGCATTGATATCATGTCCCCAGTCAACATTGTAACGTAACCGATTCATAAATATAATAGTTAACTAGGTGGTTCGTTATGTATCTAGTAACTTAAATGTTACATGCAAGTAACACAAAACGCCTAGCACTGTTATGTAACGGTGTAACGTAACGAATACGTCACGCTATGTAACATACATGTATATTGTTGTGAGACCTAACCTACACTTCTGGGAATCCCACGATTTCCCTCTAACTAGCTCAGTTGTAATTAAAATGAAAACAAAATTTTTATCCGCATCTCAAGGTCCAGCTGGATTCTGCCACCCTACAGCATTCCAACAAAGACATAAATAGGTGGCTTAACCAAATCCTTAAATTCCAATATGAAACTTTACCCCCAGATTTAATCAACTTGAAACAAAGTAAGAGACGCCGACAATTACCTCTCCTTGACTCTAATAAACAAAACCTGGATTGCAATGACTGGTTTAATTTCAAACAAAAAATTGCGTAAATTTCTGTTTTACAAATTGTTACAATTTTAAACAAATAAATAACACACACAAAAAAAAAAACAAATTACTCAAACATTACAAAAAAAAACAAGACAAAACAAACCACTAACTACTACTTACTTTTAAAATTAGTCCGAATAACGTACTCCGATAAAAAGAGGTATCCGTACACAATCACGCAAACCAAACACTCAAACACCGACGTCTTCTCTCTTCGGGTACCCACAAATTCAAAACTTCCGTGTTTCCGCAAAATAAAAAAAAAAAAAACAGGACGGCGACAAACTTCTTAAACTTCTCAATAATTCTTCTTAAAACGGCAGACACAAAATTCTAATTAAACCTGGATCCACTACGCAAGAAACTTCCACAAAATTCAAAAAATAACGTAACCGAAGAAGCGCCGGTTGGCTTTGTAACGACCAAAAAGCCCCGCTCTCTTCAAAAATTTTCTATTTAAGCCAAAAGCCCTTCTCCTTTCTTCCACACCCCGTCCGCCAATCACGCGAAGCGTCGATTTTTCAACTTCTTGCTAAACGGCACGTACGCCCGGCAATTCTGCGAAGAACCTTATCTCTACTTCGCGCTATACCTCGTTAACGGCAAATAAAATTTAAAAAAGAAATTTACATCGAAAAAAAATTCTAGGAATAAAATAAAAACAGAACACTTCTAAGAAATTGAACCAAAACTATAACATGAAATTTACGCAATCCTGTGTCTCAAATTATTAATACCCCCCCCGGTTAATTAATTGAACTAAACAAAATTGTCACATCCAGACGCTCTATAATTTCTTTCAAGTTACAACTAAAACAAAATAACACAACAATATATATATGTTACATGAACGTAATAAGTAACACAACGGAATGTTACAACAAATAACCCAGTTATGTATCGTATATACAAACATACATTACATTAGGGTAATATGTAATGCAACTGAAGGTTTAAGCAAATATGTAACATATATGTAACATTACGTTGCATGGGGGTTGTATGTAACGCAACTGAAGGTTACAGTAAATATAGTAGTTACATAACAAATATGTATATCTTAGTATACATGAGAGCCTTATGTAACGCAAACGAAGGCTACAGTAATGTAAAAATAACTAAATGCAGCAGTGAAAAAATAAAGATATATTCTTATAAAATAAAACAAAATAACAATTCCTAAAAATGTAGAATATTATCACAATAGATACATTTCAAATATTCATTAATAATATATAATAAAATTATTGATTTTGGAGAGGTTTTTCTCTTGACTGTCTCAGCGTGCTTAAGTGTAACCACTCACCCACCGTCAATTCAATGGCACTTTCGCTAGTGTCGGGGAAAGTTTGCCGAACGGCATCTGGCTAAAAGAAAGTTCTATAAGACAAACTGCGTTTCCACCAAAACAGCTTTCATTATGTAAAAATAGTGTTGCTAGTAGTATAGGGGCCACCATGGGCACCCCCCACTCCTCCTCCTTTAAGCCCCGCCCCCCTGGCTTCCTATTGGTTGGCTTATACCCCGCCCCTCTCCCACTCCTTTAATCTGATTGGCTCCCCGCCCTCGTTTGAGAATCCTCGATTCCTATTGGTTCCACCCCCCCTTCGTTCTCATTGGTCCTGACAAATCCTCGATTCCTATTGGTTCAACCCCCTTCTCCTTTCCTTCGTTCTCATTGGTCCTGACAGATCCTTGATTTCTATTGGATGGATCTCCCACCCGTTCTTCGACGCATCTACCTCCAGTCGCCGTTGCATGGTCTCTCTCGTCCACATGGTTATCGACGACTGTTTCTCAGTTCATATCCAGTCGTTGTGGGGGGGACATGCCACTTTTGGATCTTTCAGAAAAAACCCGTAGAGATCAAGGTTCGAACCTACTCCCCGCACGTACTACCGTCGTAGAGTATCGATATAGCATCTGCGCTACGAAGAACTAATGCAAAATATAGGTATCTCGTCGTTCCATATTCCTGCACTGTGCTGCTGTGGTTGATTAATCGTGGGTATGCTATATAAATTACGTTCTAATTATTTTTAGGCAATAAATGGATAAACAAAAATAAGGCAATCGTGAAATTCGTGTATGTTTTCTGAGGGGTGTTTGAAATCTGCACCGATTTTGAAAGTAATCTTTATTTTCGTTTAGACTTGCGTTGCATAACGTTAAATCACGTGATCACACACCTGCAATAAAATTTCAATTAGCGGAAGACCGTATCAGTATCCATTTGAACATTGAGGCAGTTAGTTCATATTTTTCTTGGTAAAGAAATCTTCGTACTTACGCCTAGTAAAAAATTACAGACCGATTAGAAGGTCTGCATTATGTCTTCCACCAATTTTGCAATTTTTAAAGCTCATTGCATAATCTGTATCATAGATCACGTGATAAATATCTAGGTAATGCATTCTTATAAAGTCAGTGCACCTGTGCAAAGTCGACAGTATAAAGAAGCACTTCGAAGTGTAAACGTACCTGTGAGCCGCACAGATTGAATTCTTTTCTGGCTTACCAATTCCATATTAAGTTGGTATTCTCGTGCATGCCAAAATCAGTTTTGCATTCGAATTCGAATCAGACTTAAGAAAAAATAGCTATCAGCGCGATAAGGTTTTTGTTTAAGTGTATCTAGGAGTAAGATTTCTGCACGATAATTATTACGCAAAGTAGGTTATTAATAACATTTTTTTCAATCGCATCATTGCGAGTAGGTAGCTAATTCTCGCCGCTATAAAAAGTACATCACTGGTGTGTTGTAACTAGGTAAGCACTTTCAGATTCACTCGGTAATTACCTATACCCCCATTCAAACTTTTTTTTTTGGTGACTATGGCCAAATACGAAATTGTTGGCGAATTTCAAAAGAACGTTAAAAGGTTCGCATTAAGGGGGCGTACAATAGAATTCAAAATCAAAGACGTTCCACCCAATGAAAACACAGTGTTGTGGATCAAAACAGCCATCAACCAAATAATCTCTTATATATGCACTGACGTTTCTCCTTCTGATATGATCGGGTTTAATTTTTGTTCTAAAAAGTTTTCGCGAGGGGGAGGGTACTTACGATTCCAGCCTGCCGAATCGGTATCTTTTGAAGATATTTGGGGATTAATTTCGAGCATTTATCAATCTAATTCAGCTGGTTTAAGTACGGAAACCTTCTGTTTGGAGGCTACAATTATCCGGGTGCCATCCGGCAAAGGTAGGATTAAGGCGGGTAACTACAACAATTTTGAGGAAGAATGCTCTGCTCGAAAGGGGATTATTTCCATTAAAAATACAGATAACTTATGTTTACCCAGAGCTCTTGTTGTTGCCATAGCTAAAGTCACGGGCGATTCTGGTTATGAGAACATAAGAAGAGATAGAGGTCATGTTCAGTTAAATAAGGCGAAACAGTTGATGCAGGAAGCTGAAGTATACATTGAGGCAAACGGTGGCGGAATACCCGAACTGAACAAATTCCAATCTTATTTTGGTAACAACTTTAAGATTGTGGTATATAATTTCGGTACTAAAGGGCGCGAAGTCATATTTGAAGGCAACTCAGACGCAAAGTTGACAATCAATCTATTATATTTTGAAAATCATTACAATGTTATTACTTCACTAACGTCGGCTTTTGTGTGCCGATATTATTGCGAACCTTGCCATATCCCCTATAACAATAAAGGGGGTCATATTTGTGCCAGTATTTGCATATCTTGTAAACGGTCCCCCGCATGTGATCGAGAGCTGATAATTAAATGCGCTGATTGCCGTAGGAATTTTGTCTCAAATTTATGTTTCAGTAACCATAAACTTCACTCGGGAAAAGAAGATAAATCGGTTTGTGAAAAATTTTTTAAATGTCGTACGTGCTACAAAATAGTTTTAGCCGGGCGAACTCACAGTTGTAATACAATTTATTGCAATATATGTCACCAAAACCGACCAAATAATCATCTTTGTTATATGCCCTTGGATTCCTCTTCACCAAAATTAACAGATTTCCTTTTTATTTTTTACGATTTAGAATGCACGCAAAACAAAACTGTATCTGATGGAAAATCTTTGCATGAACCAAATTTATGTGTTTTCAATCAGAGGTGCGAAGTATGCATCGATTATCCAATCGAGAAAGTTGTTTGCAGAAAGTGTGGTGTACGTCAACAGGTATTAAATATGAGCAGCATAATTGAGACGTTTTTTCAACATATTTTAGAGATAAGAAAGAAGTTCAAACATGTAATAGTTTTGGCACACAATGGGCAGGCTTACGACCATCAATTTATTTTGAATTATATTTTAACCAAAACTCAGTTCAAACCAGAATTAATTATGAGAGGTTCAAAAATAATTTCCCTGAGTATCAATAATGTGAAACTGTTAGACTCTTTGAACTATTTTCCCATGTCCCTCGCCAAGTTACCAAAAGCGTTCGGTTTAACAGACGATTTTCGAAAAGGATTTTTTCCGCATCACTTTAATACACCCGAAAATCAAAATTATGTAGGACCGTATCCCGATATGAAGTATTATAATCCAGATGCTATGAAGACCGACGAAAGAGATAAATTTATTAGTTGGTACACCGAAAATAAAGACAACATCTTTGATATGCAAAAGGAAATTGTCTCTTATTGCATATCCGATGTAAATATATTAACGCTCGCCTGCCTGAAATTTCGAGAATTATTAATTAAATCCGGAAATGTGTGTCCGTATACAGAGGCATGTACGATTGCCAGCGCATGTAATAAACTGTTTCGTCGTAACTTTTTGAAAACAGACACGATCGGTTTGATTCCTAGACAGGGATATCGATACCGCGATAATCAATCAAAAGTAGCAATTCACTGGTTAATATGGGAGGAAAAGGTGCGAGGAATAGACATCGTGCACGCTGCCAAACAGAAAGAAATCGTCATCGGTGGTTTGCCTGTTGATGGGTATTGTCCACAAACAAATCAGGTATTTGAAATGATGGGGTGCTTTTATCATGGGTGTGTAAAATGTTTTAAAAATGATCGCGACAAACCTATACACAGTAACTCGTACGAAACGATGGATTTAAGATACGAAAATACCTTGTCAAAAATCAATCACCTTAATCAACTAGGTTACGAGGTAATAGTAAAATGGGAATGTGAATTTAAACAAGATACAAACCCCAACATAAATAAGTATGTGTCTGAACACCCATTGGTACATTTTGCTCCATTAAACGCGCGAGACAGTTTTTACGGCGGTCGAACCGGTAACATAAAGTCCTACTATAAAGTAAAAGACGGAGAAAAGATCAATTACATCGATATCTGTTCATTGTATCCCTACATTTGCAAAGTAGGCAAATTTCCTATTGCCCATCCTCAGGTCTTAGTAGGGAGCGACTGTGCCAATCTCGACGTCACAAAAGTCGATGGACTTATTAAATGCAAGGTACTGCCTCCACAAAATTTATTTCATCCCGTTCTTCCAATAAAGTTAAATAATAAATTAATGTTCCCTCTGTGTTATTCCTGTGCTAAAAATTTTACGCAGGAGGATTGTTCCCACGAAATAGGCGATAGAGCCATTGTGGGAACATGGGTGGCCGACGAAATTGTCAAATCTATAGAAAAGGGTTATAGGATTATGGAGGTATACGAAGTTTGGAGTTATAAAACGGAGCAGTATGATGGCAAGTCAGGTGGTTTATTTACTGAAATGATGAATAAATTTATTAAAATCAAACAAGAAGCGAGCGGGTGGCCATCTAACTGCAAAACTGACAAAGAAAAACGAGCCTATATTGCACGATTTTATGAAAAAGAAGGTATATTATTGGAGTTTGATAAAATTGAATTGAACCCAGGTCTACGTTCGTTAGCAAAATTAATCTTAAATTCATTTTTCGGAAAATTCGGTCAACGAGAGAACCAACCTAAAACCAAAATTATTAACCAACCGGTGGAATTGTATGCACTTCTGTTCGATCCTACAATTGATGTTGTAGGCATCTTACCAATAAACGAAGACACTTTAGTGGTAAACTATCAGCATAAAGAGGAATCATACACCCTTTTAAGTACAGTTAATGTATCCATTGCAGCATACGTCACAGCACAAGCTCGTTTGAAGTTATATTCATACATGGAACGATTGGGTGATCGTGTTTTATACTTTGATACGGACAGTATAATTTATATATCGCGAGAAGGAGAATACGAGCCCCAAACGGGCGAATTTATTGGGGACATGACAAACGAGCTTGATTGCTATGGCGCAGGTAGCTATATTACGGAATTTGCCTCTGGAGGGCCAAAAAATTATGGTTTTGTTGTATATTCCCCAACACAGGATAAGTACTTTCAATCCTGCAAGGTTAAGGGTATATGCATCAATCACGAGACATCAAAGCTTGTTAACTTCAACACCATGAAAAATTTGATAATCAATGAAGAGATTCCGAAAAAAATATTGTACACTACGTTTGAGAGGACCGCACAGCATCAGGTGTTAACCAGCCAAAAAGAGAAAATATTTCGAGCAAATTTATTGAAGAGACGTTTCAGCGGTTACGATTCATACCCGTACGGATACAAGAAGATAAAGCAGTGCTGACATAGTGTCTTTGTCGACATCATTAATATGGCGTGATGAGTTTCGTACTAACCCCAACAGCCATAATTTGGATTTGTTTAGTTGGTTGTCGATTTATTTCCCTATTCGGGCATACTGTGTAGTTTTTTTAGAAAATTTATTCATCGTGCATTTAACAGGTGTATTAGATTTCACTATGCAGAGTTATAAAAAATAGCATATTTCTACGACCATTTACATATAGTTTTCTTTAAAATAGGCAGATGATAAGACATTAAAAAACTAGTAATTTTACAATTGTAATATTTCAATTTGTATATATCTATGTATTATATAATATATGAATCTCAATAAATACTATTATCAAAAGCAATGTATCATTTCTCAAACACAATTCATATATCAAATGAAGTGGCACACAATGGCCATTACCATTTGGAAATTACTATACAGGATTTTGTCGGATCGTCCATTCCGAGACTGCTACGACGTTAGTTAGATAGGTAGGTATGTGTTTAAATGCCGAAATGAAGCCAAATAAAGA
>NW_022171887.1:0-614 GCF_008802855.1 Photinus pyralis
GGAAAATTGCAGGAAAACCTAATTCGGAGTAGCCGGCAGAATGCTCGAAACTGATCTAAGGAAATTTCCATCTCTGCGCAGATGAAAAATTCACCTCAATCCAGATTCGAATTCGAACACCCGCCGACCGCGTTTATTGTGCAAAAAACCTACAGTGATATTCTCTTATTTATGTCGAGTTAAAAAGCATCGTAAATTACAATTAGTGGAAGTTAAAAATTATTAAGGAAAATCGTATGTGGGTGTTCTTAAAGATCTCAACCTCTCGGAAAATTTGAGAGCGTTTGTATTTTTTCCATTTATGAACCCATTAGAATTGGATTTGGTAGACAAAAATCAATTTCTCATTTGTGTATAAACAATTGTACCGTATATTGTTGTTAGGTTTGGCATTTAGTTAGGGTAATTCGCAAAGACCGTGGCCACGAAAATTAGGTTGACTTTATTAGTGAAAACCATAAACAGGAAAACTTACAAAGGGAGCATTGCACATTGGAACCATTTCATTCTTTGATTTTTACGTCACTATATTCGAAACTTTTGGGGTTTAATTTTGCGAGCCAGTAAATTAGAAAACATAGGTTTCGATGCTGATTTTCAGAAATAAAAAAATA
>NW_022171888.1:0-2342 GCF_008802855.1 Photinus pyralis
CCTTTTTAATTTTGGTGAAATACAATTAATTGCTTTTTCTTCATTGTTCCCATTGGATATAGTCTTTACAAGTGCAATCTGCAAACAATATTCTTCGCTACCCTAATTTTCTGCTTGAAGATTAATTGTAATATGCGGTGTTGATCACGTTTGGACCGTTTTCAATTGCAGCAGAATATTAAGCACCCTTGAAACGCCCGTTTTGCGAACTTCACATTATCATTCCACTCTCGCAGAAGTTGAACGAGTGTGTAATTGCGTGTACCCAAACTTCCCTAACAGCTGCCCATTTAGAATATGTGTAATAGTTTTCAAATTCATTACCGCCCTCGCTAAAAAGCCGAAATCATTTCCTCAAAAGTATGTTCTGTAATCGCTCTCAATTTGTTAAACTAATTTTCAACAAAGTAACACAATTACTAACTACAAGTTGCAATTAATTGCCTTAGTCCTTAAATGATTTGTCTTCTCGATTAAAACACGGTATTTGTAAATAAGGTTTGCTATAGTATAGGACTTTTCCGGGAAATGTAATTACACTTCAAAAGTATTTAAAGTGGAAAATTGCTCTTAACTTGATCGAATTTTAAGTACAACCAATTTATATTCGTCGTAGATTAATTTTATCAATAAGGGTTTATTTAACTAATTCTGCATTAAGGGGAAGTCTCTTTTTCAATTTCTTTTTCTATTGATCTCTTCATTTTTAATTAAGCGACGTCGTAGCTTTAATATCACCGAACCGAGGATCTAAATGCGGCACTACAGTTTTACAATTTTGAAATCTACTCCCAAGTCTACATCTCTAGCTTCTAATTGTTATCTGAGAACTTTAAATGACAGAAGAATCTCGGCCCCACCATCGAAATAGTATACCTCTAGTATTGACTTGTCAGCAGTTATTTTGTAATGTAATATCTGTCTAATTAATAATATAATGAGAGGATAAGAGGGTGGAAGGTAAACTCCAATTACAGTACAGGGATGTAGTAAAAAAAAAGTTCAGGGTTTTCCAAGTTACCAATTTTATAAATTAGTGAGAGAAAATCGATGAATATTTCAATCAAATTTGATGTGCATCAATAGTTTCAGTTTCAGCGCAAGAGTGTAAATTAGTTTCAGGGTTCAATTTCCAATCTTTAGTAGCAATCCGGCTATAAAATACACAGTTAAATCGAAAAGGTTAGGATAACGTTTTCAAGTCGTTTAATGAAAATTTCAAACTCCTGTTTCAGTTGATATTTTCAAGCAAAACATCGCCCAGAGCAGGATTGAACGATTTACCAAATTTTGCTGTGCAAGAAATTAAAATTCGTTCACTCCCCGCCCCACCCTTCAATTAAATTCAGAACAACCTGTAAATGATGTAAGGAGAATAGGAAATTGGGAATAAATACGACTGTTCATACTACAAATGAGTGGAAAACCTGTAGGAATCTTCATAAGAACAATGAACTGTATATTATTAATCTTTTCTTGTAATCTTGTACTGAATAAAGAGAATGAACACTTTTTTATTATTGAACTGCAAATTAATATATAATGTAAAGTTCAAACAAAACCTCCAAATGTTAAATTGTGTCTCCCTGGCTAAGATTTAATTAAAAGAGCAAATTTAAATTTGTCCCCCCAGGCAGAGCTGGGCAGAATACTTTCAAAAGTATTCGAATGCAGTAAAAAGTATTGAAATACTTGTCACTGAAATACATTAAAAATTTAAAATAGTGTACTAGATAAAAGTCTTAATACTACCATAATACTACTTAAAAAATCAAGTTATACTTTGTATGGGGTTAGCTTTTTTGATATTTCTATTGCTATATACAAATTTAAGGGGAGTAAAAGCGTATTATTATTATTATATTATTATATAGGACCTTTCTTATACCAGTTATTTAAGGATACGTGTACCAGTTTTCAAAGTGTCGTGCACATAATACGTTCGCCTTTCTTAAATTAAACGTGCGATCACTTTGAAAATTGGTACACATGGTCTTAAGGATATAAGAAAGGTCCCTATTGTTTTTAAGTTACGTAGACTATCGAGTCACAAAGTTTCACTCCAGGATCGTTCGGTATTCAGTTGTATCGGATTTTTATATTTGATTTTGTGACAATGGAAACTTTCCCAAAACATTTCTAAATTGTTCTCAAATATTTGAATAACTTAAAAGTACTGCGCTTTTTTGAGTCCGGAAAAAAAAATTGTCTGAGATCGACCGGGAAAAACATTTTCTTATAGTCTGGCCCGTAGAACCCATAATTTCAAACAGTTCCAAGATTGGGCTACTAGTTCAAAAGTTACAGCCCTTTGAATTTTCTTTCGAAATTGGTTTCTAGTC
>NW_022171889.1:0-1972 GCF_008802855.1 Photinus pyralis
GGCTCGCCATGATTGCGACAAGACCGACTGGTTTACTGCAACCGGTTAAGATTGTACGCGCCAAGATGGCGCATGTGCATGCACACACTACAGCTTCAAGGTCAGCTCAACGAAGATACTAAAACTACAACCACCGTTCAAAGTTCAAAGGTTGCTCGCCGTTCAAAGTTCAAAGGTTGCCGGTCGCTCTAAGTCCAAAAGCCCCTCACCGTTCAAATGTTGGTTCTCAAGGTACATCATGATGACGCAGCTCTACATAAACAGCGCTTGAGTATAAAATGATTTTTTTATAACTAAACAAGTGCACTACGACGCTAGTTCAAATGTTCGACGTGACAAACAATAGTAATACGACGGAAAGCGACAATACTACAACGAGATAGAAAAAATATTCATAGATATCTTTATTGGGTTCTGGTCACGGCTTTCAATCAACGTAAATTATTGGCCTCCCAGCTGCTATCTGCACGGACCGACTATAGACTTCTCGCTGACTTCTATGTAGAATTGAAGTTGGCTTCCCAGCTGTGCTCTGCACGAAGTGGCCACAGAATCCTTTAGGTGTTATCAATGTTACCGATGTACAAGAAAGGGTTGCGACACAGCCACAAATCCTGTATATGTTGTTATGTGTTTATAATGTAAATATTATATTATTGTGAATATAGTTCCATCACTTTCAATCCTGTAACGTGGGGTACTCCACCGTGTAAATTTTTAACTTTATTATTTTCTTTGCTGCGAAAATCTTCGTCCGCCACGTGACGGTGGATTGATGGCGACGAGGACTCGCCTTAATTTATTTTTTTCAGGGTCCACCCAATGGCCGATTGGCTTAAAATTGTACGATGCGCTTCAGCGAGCACGACTAACGCAGGTGCGACACCGCATAAAATACTCATTCCCACTATTTACACTCATATTTATAGGTGTGGCTCCGAGAGCAATAATAGTAATGCACACCCTCTCAACCCCCATAAGTATCCTAATCCGCCCTTTAACGTAAGGGTGGATAAAGTGATCACGTTAACCGCAAGGGTGGATAAAGTGAAACAGGTGATTGTGCATTCTAATGAAATCTGTCATTCTTCTTTCAAATGGGACGATATAAAATGCATTGGGTGCGTTCAGCCGGGCCAGTGCTGTCATAGCGCCAATGTAGCGATACTATTGACCGCGCAGTTGTCATTTGGCGCCCGCCATTTTTTCTCAGCGAAAATATTTTCCGCTCTGGCGCTAAAATCAGCTGCGTAAGCACTGAATACTGAACGCGCCCATTCATAACATATAACAACGACGTTTCTATGGAAACGACCGCGACACCAGCACTTAAGCTTGCTATTTTTGACGTCTAAATTAAATTCAGGAGTGTCAGAAGCTTTACAATGATTTATATGGCTATACCTGGAGGATAGATTCTTTACTGTAACCTCTGACTCTGAGACCTGCCGTTGCAGAAGCGTTTCTTACTTTTAACACGACCTTTTAATAGATCTTCCAGCCTGTTACAATGCCAGATGCTAGAATAGGTAAATTTCACCCTATCCTCGGAGGGTGGTTTAGTCTTTTGATTTGTACAATGTCACTTTGCAGTTCTTCATGGTATTTTTGTGGCCTGTTAAACTGTTGATTTTAAGGGTGGTTTGTAGGAACTACTTCCGGAGGGTAGTTTGACATCTTTTCAGATTTTTTCCAACTAATTCGTACTTCCGAAAGGCAGTAACAATTCTCCGTTAACGTGGAGAATTCCGTTCATTCACACCGACCGTCAAATTTCACTTGCGATAAATGGGTAATGGGAGCATTGGGGCAAAAAAGTATCGGTTTCTCTCGCGCAAACAACGCCCTAAAAATCGCGAGACTCGAGAGATCTCGACTGCTAAGGTACAATAATTGTACACACGCTTGCCGGCGTATTCTCCGTGGTGACCCCAAGACCAAGTGACCACCGAAGTGTAGGAAGGACCAGTCC
>NW_022171890.1:0-529 GCF_008802855.1 Photinus pyralis
TATTAGCTTAAAACAAATCAAGATGAAAACTTTATGATCTCCCCTCGTACACTTCCGGTATCTGCTATAAAGAAACGCCCCAGTATTGTCTTAAAATAATAATTTGGGAGGCGCGGCAGTCTCGATTAACTAGATTCGAATGTATACACAATTAATTAATTAATTGACAATTACAAAAATTTATTCCAAAACACAATAAAACAAAATTAAAACGAAATCCTTGAAAGGAAAAAAGCTTACAAAGCTTTGAACATATTACCCCGTACGCAAGTGGTCAACAATTAAAGTGAAAAGTGAGAATATTATATACTTAGCTCTAACGGGTATAAATTGAATTTAGAACCATTTTCATCAGCCATCAATTTCGCAGGAACCAATTTTTACAGCAATTATTTTACACACGCTAACATATTAAAACAAAGTATTCTTTATTGTAGAATCAAGATAAAGAATTAACCCTAAGAAAGATGAAAACCATTACTTATCGTGAGATATAACAGTGTAATTAAAATACCCCTCAAAAAGGAAA
>NW_022171891.1:0-515 GCF_008802855.1 Photinus pyralis
AGGCCGTTTGTAATGGCCCGAAGATGATGGCCGCACCTTGAGCTGAAAAATTACATACATTAAGTTTGATTAAAAATAGAAAAGAGGTCATTCTTACCCGCCATCCTCGTAACAAATGGCTATCAAACGATTTCGAAGAGGAGTTTTATTTATTGCTATCCATTTAGACAGGAAACCTGTACAGATTGCACAGCTATGTGACAAAGACTCCTATTCTTGAACCGCTCGATAAAAATCGGTGAGTGGGTAACTTTGTCATCGGTGACTCACTCACTCACCAAATTCCGTATTCTTGACACTAATTGAAAACCGCTCGAGTTTGTCAACTTGGCACCACTGTATTCTCACTTTTTTCTCATGTCACTTGTTTGAATCTGTCAAATTGTGATTCATTGCGCTTGCGTTTGTAATGTTTGCGATTTATTCAAATTTAAAATTAAAATATGTCTCGCGCTTCAGAAGAGCAAAAGCTGATACTTGTTCAGTTTTTAAAAAAAAATAAAAACGTCGTGGCA
>NW_022171892.1:0-58656 GCF_008802855.1 Photinus pyralis
GGATACCTCGAAAAGGACTGCGATGCTATTCTGACCCATTGCAATTAGCTTCCGCTACACAACTTGTGTAGTGTGTATAAGTGCAATTTAAATAAATACCACCAAAATTAGGTCGTATTTTCCTTAAATTGCACATTCCCACGTTACTTTAATATGATCTAAATATGGGAAATACCAGCTTCCGTACGATACAACGACACCGGACACATTCAACAAATGCGAAATGAGTCACTATGTGCCGGTATGCGCAGTGCATAAAAGCCAACCTGTGCGTGCTCTGTTTCGAGTTTCCCAGTTCCTTGCCAGACTTTCTTTTCGTCTCTCTTGCTCTAACGTTTTCGTTAACGCCAAATTTCTGATTACGCATGCGGTTGTAAACTGACGGCCTTCATTAATAAGAAGGTTCCGTCGATTTAATTTGATTGGGCTGGTGAAATAAATAGTAAAAACTGCAAAAATGGCTTTAAAAGCTCAAGTGGGCCACAGTGAGTACATTTTTTATAATCTCCATAAGCTAACCACACTTGTAACAGTGTTGTTATCTCGATTCATTCATGATTCGGTGATTTCACAGGGCAAATCGTTAGTAGGAAATCTTGCCCTCGTGAATATTTATTCATATATATTTACATATTTGAGAATATTTTAAACACGTGGTTTCTAATACGATTATGTTTAATTTAAAGCAATGAGCAGTTATCGATTTTAGGTGTATTTAGATTTACCTACACCATTTTTACGTTAAAGGGGAATTTTGACGTCACATATGTCAATATTAACCGGGAGGCGTGCAACCAAAGTGTTTACATTCAATCAAACCTAACTTTCTAATTTTAATTTGGACTCATTTATTGGTAGTAACTACATAAATATCATGACATGTATCGTATCAATGCATGTTATTTAGACAGGCATTTAATTCGCAAAATGTTGTTAATTACAATAAACGAAGGTGTGATATTTTTATCCTCCGTTAAATTTACTGGACTAGTAACTTTACTTCCTATGCTTATATATATGCGCTTCCATGACTAGTGCTGGTTAAGTAGATTTAACGGACTGCCAGGTATTTTATTAATACAAGTTTGACCATACAAATATAGAAGACTCAAGACTATCATTACTATCAATAGGTTGTTGAAAAGGTCGCCTCATACATTTCAAAATTTAACCCTACAGTGACTACATATTTAGACCTCCACCGTTCTCATGCTCTTGTTACCTTCTGACAACACTCTTATGAAGAATCAGTGCTAACAGTCTACTCCATAAGTGTTGAATGTATCCAAAGGGCCTCTTAGTAAATGAAAATAAACTTACTTTTTATGTTATTTTAAACTGTTATTACAGTTCATTTATTTATTTTTGGTATGTACATTATTATAAACTTTCAAAAATGTAAAAAGCGTTTACTTTACTTACTATATTTTTTGTAAATTTTTTTATAGTAATAATTATTATTTATATAGAGGTATAAAATTATAATTATTATTCACAAAAAGAAAGATTTATTCCAAAACATTTATACATTACCATTTTCAAATATCTCCGAACAAAGAAATCAAGGGGAGTCAAGTTGGGAAACCATGGTAGCCATTCTATGGCATCTCCTCTGCCAATCCATTTACCAAGATAACGTCTAATGAGCCAGCCAAATTCTAATGTTACGGAACTCCATCTTGTTGAAAGTGTACATTTTCTTCGTCTTACCAGCATGTCCCCTTTGTCATGTACTTGACTCTTCAAAGAATTTTTGCAAAATTAGGATATTTATTAATTCTTTGGGACATTAACTCGCAGAAGGCAACTCTCCTATTCTAATTATTGTCTTCTGCCAAATTGCTGTAAAACGTGTACCTTGTATGGAAATAATTTGTTTTTTTTTAGAATTTTGTGAACTGACCCGGAAGATACATTAGTCAATTTGGCGACCGTTGGAATTAATGACGTAGGATTGCAGAAAATTGTAACTTTTTAGCGCATCTTCCAACTCATGTGGGAAGACGCTATTATGACCACTTTCTCCCACTGTCTGCCCGTCGGAGACCTTAACCTCAACCTTAACTACTACAGTTTTCAAGAGATTTAATTCGTTCTTTTTGCATTCGGTAGCTTATAGCTTTGGCAACCCAACCAAAAAAAATCTTGACGATTAATGTGCGCATGTGCAGACTGCGAGATGTCAACTTTAGTAAAAGCAAACATATTGCATATTTTAAATATCAAGTGTGTGCGAATGCGCAGACTGCGAAATGCTACGTTTTTTAATTTATAAGAATATTTAGGTATACCTTAACATATTTTTCTTTGTACACATAAATAGTCTGAATTCATGGAAAATGTGAAAATCTTTTTTTCTTTTTTTTATTACAGTTGCACTGAACAAGGTGTCAGTACTGTACCAAGGGTATAAAGTGTATCACCAGGGAACACACCTCCCAACAGCACACAAAATTTTTAAAATTTGTGTTCCTTTTTTTCGCTTTTCTTAGTTTTACACTTTGATCCTTGACTAGCCAAAGCTCACACAACGTTTGCTCAATTTTAGCGGTCATTTTGGACTAGGAAGAACCGGCCTTGAGCCTTGATCTACACCACAGTTTGATTTAGGAAGCGATTAAATGCATTGATAGATAAACAGAAAATTGCGTTTGTTGGTAATCATGGACACTACTCAGGCCACTATTTATGTACACATGTAAAAAAATTGTAATCCAACTTTCATGTTTGTGGCCGAATTTTTCTGAAATTTTAACAGAAGCTGTTACTATTATTTATAAAAGCAAATTGTGCGTCCATCTAAAAAACATGAGCCGCGCATGCGCTTACTACCCAACTTGATTAATTTATTTTAGGTCGAAAACTAAAAACGAGTTTGGCGTATGTAACTAATTTTTTTGTTTCATTTTTTCTGTGCAGTACACTGATCACTTTGTCGCCCTTATTAAGTCATATTTAACAAATAGAACTTTGTATGTTACTTACAATGGCTACCAGTCCAACAAGTATATAGCTACCTCTGGAGTTCCCCAAGGTTCTAACTTGGGTCCTCTATTATTTCCCATATTTATTAATGATTTATGTGAAGTAATATCCTCGACTGTACTACTGTTTGCCGAGGATGTAAAAATCTACTCATCAATTTATACAATTTCTGATTGTATTACTCTTCAAAATGATTTGTTTGCAATCTACAATTGGTGTCGAATAAATTACAATTAAATATAGACAAATGCAAATCTATGTCGGTAACGACAAAAGTACATAAAATTGATTACAAGTATACAGGGAATTGTATTACTTTATCCCAATGTATACGTACGCGCGTTCTGGGAGTGTTATTTGATAAAGATTTGTCATTTAATGATCATGTTACAGAATCTGTTGCTTCTGCGTACAAAATGTTAGGCTTTGTAATAAGAAGCACAAGAGACTTCCATAATATAGATGTTATAAAGCTTTTGTATTTTAGCTTAGTTCGTCCTCGACTGGAATACGCCGCAATTATTTGGTACCCCCACTATAAATATTATAAAAGCTTAGTTGAAAATATCCAAAGAAAATTTTTGAAATATTTATGGTTAAAGCAGTTTGGTGCGTGCCCCTGTCAAGGCTTTGACCATGGAACATTATTGAATAGCTAAAATGACATCTTGCGAATTTAGGAGAATTATAATTTGTCTTACTTTCTTATATAAATTACTAAACAATATTACTGATTGTCCTCAACTTAGCATGTATTAATTTTAGTGTGCCTAGGCTTAGTAGTAGACAGTTTGATGCATTTTATGTCTCCCAATCTCGTACAAATTTACTACCTAGAGCTCCTGTCGATTTAATGTGCTCTAGATACAATCTTATCTGTGATTTAGTTGATACCCACAACGACTCTATAAGTCACATCTTTATAGAATCTGCTAAGAATGTATTTGTACTTCATTAGAGTTTTTTGAAATTTTCAAATTTTTTGTTTTTGTCAATTGTATTAAAATTAATTAGATTTAATTTACTATATACTTAATTTTTCTTAAGCATTATGGTTAGCATGCTATAGCTTATGAAGGTTTTGTCCTGTTATTGGTCTTATGCTGTTGGGTAAATATATGTTAATATTATTATTATTATTATTATAAAAGGATGGGACTAAGGATTTTACCTAGGTTTTGGGGATTTTCTTACGAGTTTGTACAATTTTTCAGAAATTCTTACTCCAAGATGGCGTACCCCTAAATGGAGTTGGCATTTGGGATCTTGGTACCTTTCAACTTAAAAATATTGAATACATACTTAAATTTGAATGCAAATGTAAACTGTACTTTTTACCTGACATCAAAGAAATAGAAAGATTTCAAATTAGTCTGGCGCGTAGAACGTATGGCAAATATGACTTTACTTTGATTCAATGCATACACGACCACTTTTAAGCGACGCAAGCGCATGTAACAAAAAACTAGATCCCCACTGTGACTCAATTTTTTTTACATGCTTCTCTGCATATCATTGTTAAATATTCCAATAAACATAAGCTCATGATACCTACTTTGTATTATATAGAAGAGCTATTTTTAATTCATTTATTTCAGAAATAATGCAAGAAGTGATCAAACACAAAGGGCCTAAGAAAAATGGACCAATTAAGCATGGAACTACGGAATGGAGAGTGTTAGTAGTTGATCAATTGGCAATGAGAATGGTTTCGGCTTGTTGTAAAATGCATGATATTTCTGCCGAGGGAATCACATGTATGTAATTAATTTCTTGATATCATTGATGTTGCATATTACTATTTTGGTGATATATTTTGTAGCACCAATATACAGTCAGTGCTCAGTTCCATACAAAAGAACTCCATTTCCAATAACGTTTTTTTTAAATTAATTCCATTTGCAATTTCCATAATTATCTTTATATTTTATTAATTTCATGCTTTACCGATAGTGGTTGAAGATATTGCCAAAAAAAGAGAGCCGCTTCCATCGATGGAAGCGATTTACTTAATCACACCCTGCGAAAAGTCAATTCATTTACTTATGAATGATTTCGAGACCCCCCGCCCTATGTATCGTGGCGCCCACGTATTCTTCACAGAGGGTAAGTATTTGTGCATCGAAATTCTTTACGTGACATTTTTTCTTTTTTTTAATTTTGGTTTTCTTCAGCTTGTCCTGATACCTTGTTTAATGAGCTAAGCCATGCTCACGTTGCCAAGTATATTAAGACCCTAAAAGAAATCAACATAGCATTCATTCCTACTGAGCAACAGGTATCTATTTACTAATGGTAAAATGAAGCTTTTGCTATTAAATGTATAATTCTTGTCATGCTTTGCCAAATTTTAACAATTACTAATCAATGCAATACTTTTGTATGGTGTTAAAGGCGGACGCTAACATTACTGTTTACACAAAGCTACATTCTATTAACAAACACTTTCCTGATTCACAATTTATATTATCGATGTCTCATAATGACTATCACATTGGGATATGAGACGCCAAGTGTGCAAATATAAACCTTATGAAATGTATACAAATGTTTTAGGTGTTTAGATATAAAACTTTAAGCAGATATGTGAAAAACTCCATTAATATACTTTCTTCATAGATATACAGGGTGGAAATTTTGTCTGGAACACTGAATACATCTTCAAAAAGACTAGATCAAATGTTGTCTTGAAAATCACTCAACGCCGCTTTGTAGAGCTCAAATAGTGGCAATAAGAAAGTGCATTTTATTTTTTTGTATCTGTTCAAAAACGCCAGAAAAAATAAAAACTAAATCTGCATTTCTGGCATATCTTCGGACCTTTTTGCGTGAGTTTAAAGTTTTATCTGGTTAGATGTTTATAAGAAGTTGTTATTGGACAAGAATTAAGTGGTTCTTCGGCAAACAATGTCACATATGAAATAAGCGACGCAAGTGGTTGTCAGTTCTGGTGGCGTAAATGGAATTTTGAGTATCGTCCGGAATAACTGTATGTTGATTTTATTAGAGGAGGTGGTTTTTGCTTAAATAGCAAAAATTGAGTATAGAGCTGTTTTGGTTTATTTTGAAAGAGCGTATTTGTCTATGACGCTAAATTTGGTATCAGTAGCCGAGCCGCCTGTACAATTTTGAACATAGAAAACGTAATCCTTCTCATATTAGTTAAAGAATGTAAAAACAAGTTTAATGTTGTGAAGAAGTTTTTACTATTGGAATTTTGAGTTTAAAAAGTTTGTGTTTATCAAGAATGAGGAAATAATTGGTCTAAGTTTTAAGTGAAGTTTGGATCTTGTTGTGTCGGAGCCCAGTTTGTGGTCTGAGTGAGAATTTAAAACGGAAAAAAAAACTTAATTGTATACTTTTAGGCAGCTAGGTAATTGTCCGTTGAGTGTATAGTGACATCATTAAAGTGGGAGATACCCACACCTACAATACGAGGGGTAAGGACAACATTTCCACAAGGAAGCACCACCACTCTTTCTATAATAAATCCCCCTATATGATGGGTTCACAATTGTTTAACTTGTTGCCGTTAGAGTTCACCACCTGCAACCAACAATCATTTAAAAATAAAATATCCTACAGGATAACACGTTTTATTCTGTCAAGGAATTCACAGAGTTCATGACGGCTAGATTCACTTAAGCAATCCACTTGCTAATTTATTTATTATATGTTCACTCAATGTTGTTCGTACCTGCACGTACAGTTTGTTATTTTTTCACTCTGTATGACGTTTCAATGGCTGTGATGCACAGTTTCAAGAATAACGATCTTATTATTATTATTATACATTGCTCACAGCATGTCCATTTGACTCCACAAACGTACACCACTGACCAGACCAGATTCAGTGTTCTAGGCAAGTTTTCCATCCTGTCTACTTTCCCGCGCATCCTTTCCGTCTGATATTGCGGTTGACAAAAATCACGGGGGCAATAGCCAATAGTACATTTATACCACTTGCATGTTAGTAAGGGAGGTATTGCATTGGGGTGAAAAATGGCCCCCAGTTTTAGAGGAAATAACACGTTTTGCAACACTGGGAATTTGAATCAAACAACATCTCGATGGTGTCTGTCTGCCTGTCTGTATTTTTATTTCCGACTAAACGACAACCGATTGGAACCAAACTCGGTACACATTATCTTAGATATAAAAGGAAAATCTGAAAAGCTTTTGGCCAGAATCGCGCATACGTAGACGTGCGAGTGGTATCTGTTCTAGCCACAGGAAATTTATTTATATAGGGTGTAGAAACAGTTTAGGCACCATAAGGATTTCAATGCTAATTTCTTTATATGGAAACCAAGATGGAAACATTTTCTCCCCTAATTTAGTATTTGCGTAAAAATCGAATTTTTGTTTCAATAATTTCGTGGCACCAGTGATTCTTAGTAAAATCACTCGTACCATGAAATTACTGAAACAAAATTTAGATTTATAGCTATAATTCCAATTTATGATTTCCTTACTTTGGTGTAAAATAATAAGGGGAGAAAATATTTCGATATAAAGAATATAGCATTGAAATCTCTATGGTGCTTAAACCATTTCTACACCCTGTCTACGTTACTGTTTCCACAAGAAGAATATTTGAAACATTTTAGCTGGCGTTATGGGACTTCTGGTTTTGGATCTGGACCCGTTCTCGTAGCCCCACCTCATTAGCCCAAGGATATACCAATTTTTTTGTATCTACTATGCTCACGGTTTGTGCTTCTTTGGTTTAAAAAATATTTCAAAAAATGAAAGGAGGGGCCAAGTGGGCGCTTATCCAAAAAAGACAGACTGTGAGCATAAGAGCACAATTAAGCACAATCGAAGTATTGTGCGTACCATCGTTTCATTATGATAAAGTTTAATTTTTTGGAGGGTTAAGCGTTCTCTTAGCTCCTATTTGAATTTTTGAAATTTGTCTAAAACCGAAAAGGCGCAACCTGTAAGCATCAATGCACAATAGAGCACAATTGAGGCACTGGGTTTATTTTTGGGGTCAAATGGGTGTATAAGTGAACGGACCATAAGTAGTAACAGGTAGACTGACTGTCAACTGTTTTAGTGATACTATTAATTTATTAAAGGAGAGAAAAACAGTCAGACTCAGATTACACCTACACAAGGCAGTAAAAATGCACTGTGAACAAGTCTTCTGCAGAAAAATTGAGCGTTCGGAATTTATAGAAGTGGTGTCTATCTAGTGTAGTACAATCTTTATACAAAGTTGCACTAGTAAAATGTGCCATATTGAAGCAATTATAGTGTTTTTACTTCAAATTACTCCAATCTGCGTCTGACTTTTTACCTACCTCCTAGACATGGGCTTAGACAACTTCTTGACTTTCTATTTTTTCTTTGTGGTGGCGGTACTTGCATACTATGCTTTATAACCTCTTCCTTTACCACTACTCCCTTTAGGTAGATATGTGCAACTAGAAAACACCATTTACCTAACTTTTTTTGCCAGTACCAATAGCCAACTTGCACTTGCACAGTTATAACATAACTTTGTGTTTAGGTACTTTTACTTTTCACCTAATTAGGAGCCTCATTATATAAGTTGTCACAGAATAGATTAGCCAGAAAATCTAACCCGAATTAAAGTTAAATTTTTTAATGTAAGCAACTTGCATATCATAATAAAATTGTGACAGGCATACAGATAATCACTATCCCATAATCCCATTTTTACGGTGTAAATAAATAATTGATTTTTTTAATTGTATATTTTTAGCTGTTTCGATCTTATTTGTTAACCTCTACAGTCTACATTATTGAAACCTATTCACTTTTTAATTTTTTGTCAATGTTGCCATCTTATTAATTTTTTTCCGAATAATTCCACTAAGCAAGCCCCACTTTGTGATGAATTATACCTACCTTGTTTTTTGAAGTTACGAAATAAATTTGAGTAATAATGTTAATTCGAGTAAAGGGCAACACTTTGATAATGAGAAAGTGGGATTTAGTGATACAGGGTGTTCACAATGAACTGGTAACATTTTCGAATTTCAAAAGTTTTTCTTTTTTCAAATGGAACTACCACTATTTTATTTCGTTTTTCAATAGTCTTCTCCATTTTCTTCTACTTTCATAAGGGATGCTCTGTACCTAAACCACATAGATTTTAGGATATTTAGTATTTTTCAAAATACTTACCCATTAATTAATTACATGTTTATGCAACAGAGTAGGCAGTGATAATAAAAAACAAGAGTGGCCGAAAGTAAATAAGTGTCACAAATTAATTATTTGCTGCAAGTATACTCTCTGTTTCATATTACAATAAGATTTATTAAAAAAGTGAATTTCAAAAAAGATTGAATTAGTGCTTTTAATTAATTTTACTACAAAACAGAGAGTTCACTTGCAGCAAATTATTAATTTGCAACACTTATTTACTTTTGGACATTCTTTTGTTTTTTATTATCATATCTGTAACTGGGCGCAAGCCTGGTGAGGGCGCAGAGCAACTTGGATAATAAATAAAAAATTAAATTAATTAATGAGTACGTACTTTTGTGAAAAATATTGAATAAGCTAAACTACGAGGTTTAGACACAGAATGTCCTTTATAAAAAGTGAAGGGACCTCAAAATACTATCGAATAGCGAAATAAAATAGTAGTAGTTCTATTTGAAATAAAAATAGTTATGGCACTTTGAAATTTGGAAATTTTACCATTTCATTGTGATCACCCTGTATCACTAAATCCAACCGTCTCGTTATCAGTGTTGCCCTTTATTCGGATTAACATTATTATTCAAATTATTCGAAAAAAATAAATGAGATGGTAACATTGACAAAAAATCAAACAGTAAATGGGTTTCCATGCAGAAGTTAACAAATGACATTGAAACAACTAAATAATATACAGTGTTTTATTTTAAAAAATTGGTTATGTATTTAAACCGTACAAATGGAACACCCTGTGCATTCAAAAATAATTTCTCTAGATGCGCATGTTCACTTGCTGTCGAAATATGGAAGAATGAATTATGTCAATAGGAAAGATTTATAACATTTATAAATTACTAAAATGCTCTCGTCAATTTTTGCCAAACAGATTACAAATAATTTCACAGCACAACTATCTATAGTTGACATTTTACCAGGTATGAGCTAGGAAAGACCGACCCACAGTTGCAGGACCCTGTAGTATGTTTATTGGTTTGAAGATTATTGCGTATTGCATTATTACGTGATCAACATATTTTTCATGAAAAATAATCCCGCGTGAAAAATAATATGCAGTTTTTTTTAATCTATTAGGATTTAACATGTATGGTAGATAGTCCAGGAAATAGAGACTGAAAATGGACCATTTCCTGCAAAACGAGAAATAGTTCCAATTTTTTTTTGCATGTCATGAAAGAATATCTGGTGGTTAAGAATCCATTTTTTAGTTTTTCAATCATATCTTTTTATAGGTTCATTTTACAAAAAAATATTTTTATCAGAAATTGTAGACTATACAATTCTACACAACTTTTATACACACCACTTTTTTGAAAAATGTTTATTAAAAACGATATCGAGAGTTGCTTATATTTTTAAGAATTCTGAAATTTCTATGTAGATGTTTTAACCAAATTTCATACTTTATCCCTATAATTCAGAGTTTTATGAGAAAATATCTTGAACTTATCGTTATATAAAGAGCGTTGAAATATCTATTCCTACCTTCCTACCGCGCGCGCGGGGGGGGGGGGGGGGTGAAACTGAACTGAAGTGGGACAAATTTTTTAATTTCAAAAGTATATTACAAAGTGCTACAATCTCACAGTGATTCAAATATCCTCACTAGCAAGGGTTGCAAGTTTCATTATTATGCATCCCCTTTGGTAAGGGTGCAGAGTAGAGGGATTTATACCACAATAAATTCAAGATATTTTGTCGTAAATCTCTTAATTATAGAGATAAAAGTATGAAATTTGGTTAAAACATCTACATAGAAATTTCAGAATTCTTAAAAATATAACCAACTCTCAAGCTCTATATCTTTTTTAATAAACATTTCACAAAAAAGTAGCGTATATCAAAGTTATGTAGAATTTTATGCTCAACAAGTTCTGATAACAATATTTTTTTCTAAAGTGAACCATTAAAAAGACATGATTGAAAAACTAAGAAACCAACCAAATTTCAGTGGTTTTGGGGGTGGTACGGGGGAAGCACAAGGGGTGGGAGGTTGAAAACTTAGATTCTTAACCACCAGATGACTGTCTATGACATGCAAAAGAAATTGGAACTACTTCTCATTTTGCAAGTTAAAACCCTCTATTCCCTGGACTAAGAGGAAAAGGAAGGATTTATGAAAAACGCCTCCCTGTCTGCGCAAACGCATTTCAATGTTTCTATTTAGTAAGATTAATACTTAAAATGTTTATTGCCATATTACCAATGAAAATGAATTCAAAAGATTACCCCAAGCGTTATGCGCATGCGTTTCAAAATTCGGTGTGCGCATGCCCAAATTACATGTATGGTACAAGTTGTTCTGCTTTAGACCTACAATATCCTCAAAAAGTGCATTTAATGTTTTTTCTATAACCAATTTTAACACTAACCACGTAAGGATAGGCAGAGTACCTTGATTTTTCCTATAGAAGATAATTCCATGAATAACTTCAGCGCCATCCACGGTCCCTCTCTACTTTAGATGGTCAGACGTTATAACGACCAACTTTACCAATAACACCACAACGATAGCCAATTTTTAGTATTATTTCATGGATGGTTTTGTGCGCAATAATGAAAAAAACTGCATGTCATAATATTGATGAAAAGAATAATCTTACAACTTGTAGATGGTGACTCACAGAGGTTTTGTGCAAACCAACGATTCACTTTTTAATTCAAACTGATTATTTTTATTACATTATTTTAACGCTTAAGTTTATCCACATTTCTATGCACGTTTATGGTCCAAATACTGCAATTATAATTTGATCCCACTATGAAACATTTTGCGTACATACTTTTACTCTCTTTTAATTGATGAATATATTACGTATGCAGTGTATGTAGAGAACCCGGAAACACCCTTGAAAAAATTAATGAATCAGATAGGTTTGCAAAAACCAAAGTGTGAGTGTATTTTGAATATTGATTTCTCGTTTCCATTAGAAGGGTGCTCCTGGGATTAAGATGACAACTTTTATATTGTCATTGTGGATGAGTCATTTCTTAATCTTTTCTATTTCTTCTGATAGTCTGCCCTGAGGAACTTTTCAATGAATTGTGCAAATCTTGCGCCGCTAAGAAAATAAAAACATTAAAGGAGATCAACATAGCCTTCTTACCTTATGAATCACAGGTGTGTGAAGTTGTTTGCATGTTTAGCTTCTATTCTTTTCTCTTTATTTATGTAGTAGTGGAGTAATGTATGATATTGTCTATTTTCACATTTTTATTATAGGTATTCTCGTTGGATTCTCCGGGAACATTTCAATGCTTTTATGATCCATCACTTGCCGCCGCCAGAAATGCGAATATGGAAAGGATGGCGGAACAAATAGCTACTTTGTGTGCTACGTTGGGCGAGTACCCTTCAGTCCGTTATCGAAGGTTTGTTTGCACTTACTGCGATGTGGGATAATGAAAGTCATCGTTTTTAGTGATTGGGAACGAAATGTTGAATTGGCACAATTGATTCAACAGAAATTGGATGCGTATAAAGCCGACGAGCCGACAATGGGTGAAGGTCCTGAAAAAGCCAGATCTCAATTGCTTATTTTAGACAGGGGCTTTGATTGTGTTTCGCCTTTACTCCATGAGCTCACCTTCCAGTCAATGGCTTATGATTTATTACCTATCGAAAATGATGTATATCGGTAAGTTAAATACATTTTTAAGGATTACGTAGTGTATTATTCAAATGACACAGCTATGAGGCTTCCGCTGGTGCTGTTGAAAAAAAAGAGGTGCTATTGGACGAAAATGACGAACTTTGGGTTGAGCTTCGTCATCAACACATTGCAGTAGTGTCGCAGAGTGTAACAAAGAATTTAAAGAAGTTTACCGATTCAAAACGTATGACACAAACAGATAAACAATCCCTAAAGGATTTGTCCCAAATGATTAAGAAGATGCCTCAATATCAAAAGGAGCTGTCCAAGTATTCTACTCATTTGCATTTGGCAGAAGATTGCATGAAAGCATACCAAGGTTATGTTGACAAGCTATGCAAAGTTGAACAGGTTAGTTGTGAATATTTCTAATCGGAAGTTTGATCTTATTTGTGTAGGATCTCGCTATGGGAACAGATGCGGAAGGCGAACGAATTAGAGATCACATGCGTAATATCGTGCCAATTTTGTTAGATCCCAAAATTACGAATGAATACGATAAAATGCGTATAATCGCTTTATATGCACTCGCCAAAAATGGAATTACAGAGGAGAACTTGTCAAAATTAGCTACACATGCGCAAATTAAAGACAAGCAGAAGATTGCAAATCTTCAGTATCTTGGCGTGAATGTTATTACAGATGTAAGTCATCCTTGTTGTCACTTTTATTTCAGCCGTTATTGTAGGGCAGTAATCGCAGAAAGCAGTATACGGTTCCTCGCAAGGAACGCATCACCGAGCAAACATACCAAATGTCTAGATGGACGCCAATCATTAAGGATATAATGGAAGATTGTATAGAGGACAAACTTGATCATAAACATTTCCCATTTTTGGCCGGAAGAGCTCAAACTTCTGGGTATCATGCGCCCACAAGGTAAATATGTGCACACAATATCATCAACATTTGGTAACAACCCAAATCTGAAACAAGTAGATTTTCAGTTAGGGTAATTTGCATTGTTAATGCATTGGCAAAGTCGGTTCAAGTGTGTGCTGTTGTAAAATATGCAGAAACCAGTCGATTAGTTAATTACTTGAATAACTTTAAAATCAATTGATTGTTTAATTGATCATCTTTTTGATTTTTGGTTATATAATTAAACAATTATTTGAGATACTTTACTTACAAATAATTGACAGGCAATTGAACTTACCTGTGAAATTTGATAGCAGTGTGCACCAAATCCTAGTCATGTTTAAAAGAAGGTTGAATGGATCCCTCATTATATACAGGGTGTTACATATAAGTATGTAAAAAAAATTGAATGGGAGAGGGGATCAAAACAAGCATTGTTTCCAAATAAACCAAGGGTACAACGTGTTTCGTTTGGGAGCTACTCCCAAAAAAGTGGTGAAATTTGCATTTCTTCTTTAATTTTTTTCTCAGTAACCATAAGAGTTGGTGGCATGGCTTTGAATAGGTTTTTGAGTATGCACGAACAGTGGCGGCTCGTAAGCTGCGTAGAAGGTAGTGCCAAATTGTGTCCCCCTCCCCATTATTGTAATAGTTACAAATTTTTGTTTTCATATTATTCCAGTTATTTAGATTTTGAGTATAATTCGAATATTTATAATGCAAGTGACGGAAACAAATCTAGCCCCTTTAATTTCTTTGGAGACTTGTTTCAAGTATACTTCAAGTATGCATTCCAGTAATTCATTTTGTGTTGTTTTAGATGAGAATTAGCGGATTTTTTTGACAAAAAATCGTATGGAGTGTTACTTTTTTCACGTTTTGTACTATCCGTTTCCATGGCGTTTAGTCCGATCTATAAACAATAGCAACATTTTATTTGCAGTTTTATTAATGAGGCCGAAGTATCATTTTCAACAATAGTTGTACAAATAACTATTCAAATCTTTATCTAAACAAGTACTGAAATTTATTAATTCTCTGAATCCCTACTCCTTTATTTTCGGATTTATCGCTATTGTCCTGTCCTCTTTCAGACGCATTTCGTTTTCTAACAATATTTAAGTCCGGTAACGGCCTGCTTAATTGCTTTATTTAAAGTCTATCTTCCAGAGAATGCATGGAAAAAGGTTTATTTAAATGATTTTTTAATTTGTGTATTTTACGTAACAATTAATCCGGGAAGTGTAATCTTACACAGAAGTAAAAAAAATTGACTTATCACGACTGAAACAAGGAAAACGGCGCAAAGCATACTTAATACACGTACACATTATTCTTGTGTTATTGTATTATTGTGCTTATGAGCCAAACTTCTGATGGCTCAAGTTCTATGTATAAAACGCTACTTCGGTTTCGCTCCTCCCACCCCTCTACTCCCCGCGGAAGTCCACACTTGTAGGAAAATACAAGCCAGTTTCAGTTTGGCACGGCTCGACCGTATTTGAAGTCCACGGATAAGCACAAATGAATTCTTCTTGGTACCTAATTTATCAAATCATTTACTTTTTTGTTTTAAGTTTTAAAGCACAATTATGTACTCTAGTGAGCACAATTAATAATAGTTAATTATATTTTAAGAATTGATAATTAGCAGGTTCCTTGAGGTGGTGCCATGGCTCCTTGGCTCTGGATAGAGAGCCGCCCCTGTGCACGAAAGGGCGCATCCCTAAATGGGAGTGCTAAAAAATGTTTGATTTTGACGCAATTTGGTATTGGGGGTTTTTGAACATAAAAATCACGAATATGAAATTAGTTTTTGAAAATTCGAAAAAAAAATTCCACTGCAATTCTTCACCGGACAACGAAAATGGAGAGAATGCCACGAAATTCGTTGTGTACATACTTGATGAGTTAAGGAACAAAATTTTTTTGAACAGTTTTTAAAAATCACTTTTCAAACAAAACTTTGAGGTTTGGGCCTACGGGTCACAAACTGTCCCCCGCCTACTAGTGAGTGATTTCATTTCGCATGTAGTTAATTGAAAATGTCGCAAATAACAAAAAAATAACGATTTAAGTCGATATGATGATTAAATGAACATAAAAAATTCGATATATGGTATTGAAGTCTGCAAATTCGATTCCAAAAAGATGTAGATTTTGCGTGGCTGCGGGTGGTGAGAAAGTAGAGTTCCATTACAATCAAGAAGCATTATTCCAAGTGTCATAATATTGACTCAGATTATTATTTTTCGTTATTTGCGATATTTACAATTAACTATATGCAAAATTACATCACTCACTAGTAGGCGTGGGACACTTAACCTTAACTCATCAAGTGTGTATATGTTACCGTCAAAACCCATTGAAATTAAAGCAAAACCTGATATCAGTAAAAACCCAAATATCCTAGTTTTAACTATCTACTTTACACAATTCTAGTTTTACCTAGTGTAAACTAGAATTGACTAAAGCAGATAGTTAAAACTGGTTTTACCTAGGAAATTCGGGTTTTGGCGGTACAACGAATTTCGTGGAATTCTGCATTTTTAGTTATCTGGTCAAGAAATGCAATGGAAATTTTTTTTCCGAATTTTCAAAAACTAATTTCATGTTAAAAAAAACCCCCAGATCAAATTTGGTCGAAGTCAGAATTTTTTTCGCACTCCCATTTAGGAGTGAACCATTTCGTGGTAGGAATTTAAAAAAAATTGCAAAATCGGAAAGGACATACCCGAAAACCTATTCAAAGATGTGGCACCAGTCTTTCAAACTATAATGCTTGCTGAGAAAAAATTAATGAAGAAATGCAAATTTCGCCACTTTTTTGGGAGTGGCTCTGAAACACGGTGGAGCCTGGGTTTATTTGGAAAAAGTGCTTGTTTTGATTCCCTCTACGACCCAAATTTTTTTTACATACTTATATGTAACACCCTGCATATTATAGGTATTTCCATGTTCCATTTGGAATCTGCTAGAGGAAAAATTCTAATATTGACACTTCCAAAAAATTCCAAAGAATTTACTACACAACTTTTGATTAACACTGTTGGGCACAAAAAGAAAAATCTGACATGAAAGATTCTGTCCGTGTCCCAAAATGGATTCTAATAAACACACAATTGATTGACAATGACAGACATTTATTTCTAAACAAAAAATAAAACAAAAACCCTGCAAGAAAGTAAAGCTTACAAAGCTTGTTTTGACATATTACCCCACACGCAAGTGGGCGAAAAATAAAATATGAAAACCCTAAATTACTTACAGTTCTTTTTCTTAGTCTAAACAATCTGGTCGTCCAAGATTTGCGATATTCAGGCGTACTTATATCAAACAACAAAAACACTCGCTGACATCTTCAGGACACTTTATTAAACTGGAACTTTATAAATAAGATGTTTTGATTGCTGCTTGGACGGTAGAAACTTTTAATGATAGACTATCCTTCTTGAAAGGTTTCAACAAGCAGACAACTGTTTTGTTTACTCACAGTCGAACTAACTTCTGAATACAGACAGACCGTTTTAAAACCTTTCCACAAATTTTTACTTCTTCACTTGAGGATAACTTAAATCTTTTATTAAGATTGCTCAACTTCTTCTGCACACTATTTCGAAACCGACGAACTGCGTGTTCAAAAAAACAAATTTACACTCTGTTTTACTGTCGCGGAACTTGCAGCCTCGTTTTTACGTTATTTAAAGAAACACCACTTCCACCGTAAAATAAGCACCTTTCTTTATGAAAATTACAAACAACTCTCCAATCACAACGGAACACGCCAAACGTACCCACTTCTCTAAAATGAAACTTTTTTGTAACACATTTCTCTTCGTTATCTCCTGACAGCAATAAAACCGTGGGTTAATTAATTTTCGCCTGAAAAAGCTCCTTTTCGCAAACGACCAGATGTCCCTACATTTAAACACGCAATTTCACTTATACAATTAAATACACAAATCTAAATAAACAATTTGCAAAAGTGATAAAATTCAAATTAAAAATAATTATTCAATTACAAACAATTCCAAAAGGAAAAACAACACTGAGACACATATTCATATACAATAAACCAACTTTGTGCTTATTTCGTAAATAATCCGCCTAGAATTACTTAGTAAATTGAAATATTATCATATACAGCGTGTCCTGTCATTATTGTTGATGTTTAGATCGAAATAACGTTTTTATGACATTGTTTACACAGCATTTCTGAGCGTTTGCTGGGTAGCTACGTTGTGAGGCTTTTGTGTACTTGGCTTCAAATTCGGACACGTTATACTACCTCCCTGTGACAGATTCCAAACCGTTTCTCTGAACGGTGAAAACTGTTTTTTTCATTTATTATTCATGGTGATTCACGCTGCTCGTTCGTTAGGCGGTTTTATCGTCCATTGCGAATTGAAATAAAATAATTTCAAGATGGCGCCTTTAGGATACAGCAGAAGTGGCGGCCTCTTGTTTTTTTTAAATACAAACATCCTATTTTCTATTATTTTAATGCGTTATTTTATTCTGAATTCAACGCAATTAAGATTTAAGTACCGATCTTTCATACTTTTTGACATGCCCATTTTCCTATAAAAATTTCAATATGCTAGGGCCCATTCAAAAATTCATATCTCTTTAACCATTCAAGATAAGTGAGTGTTCTTTTTATAATCTAATCCAGCGGTTCCCAATCTGTGGTACGCGTACCCCTCAAGCGGATTTTGGGGGTAGATACGCAAAAAATATCAGTAATAGCGGACATGATATTTTAATGTTATTGCGTCGTAATGGCCGTAATTCATTCGATATATGTGATACAATTGTACTAACAATAAAAAAGTTTCTCGCGTGGGGAATTTTGCTCTGCGCGGATAATTAATGCGCGATTTTGTAGACCCTGTTAAATCTACACTAATACCAGATAAGGCATTATATACACATAATTGGAGGCGCATATCATTCTAGTTTAAGACACCGAAAGTATTATAGCGATATCGTTCCTAGAAATAGTAATATGATGGTGGAAATATAGAAAAACACGGATTTACTTCGTCGTTTTATCTTCAAACACTTTAAACCTTAACTCATTATTTCCAGTTTTACTAAAAATTAACAAACACCATAATTTAATTGCCTGTACCATTGACCAGCTCTCATTGAAATTTCGTGGCTCTATGTTAAACGGATTCAGAGTAAAAAAATAAATAGTGGAGCCGCGCACGGATTTTCCATTAGCCGTAATGTATTTAATGTGTCCCGAACTGAGACTTTTTCGAGCGCTCTGCCCTGTAAGTATCATAGGTCTCTGTGCAATCCATGAGTTGTCCAGTTGATGGAGCAGGGTCTCAGTTTGTTGGATTAGTAGATGAGGTTGAGTTAACTGGCCATTTACTAACTATTTACTAACTAGCCATTGGCTAGTTTACCAAACCTTACATTTTTTTTTCAAGCAACACATGCAGAAAACCATAAGTAGTTATACTAGAGTAACCCAAAATGATTTTAACTTTAACCTTATTAACTATTAGCTGATCAGTTTGAGAGGACTCTTTCTGATCAGTTTTTTTTTAATTTCTACATCACACTGGCAACACAACACATCAAATTTAACCAAATTTGTCACACTTTTAGTATTAATACACATATTGTTTTAGTGTACGATATGGTCACTGGCATAAGGACAAAGGTCAACAGACAGTAAAGAATGTACCTAGATTGTTGGTGTTTGTCGTCGGTGGAATATGCTTCTCGGAAATTCGCTGCGCATACGAGGTAACAAATGCTGTCAAGAATTGGGAGGTGATCATCGGTTCGTCCCACATACTTACGCCTGAACTTTTTCTAAGTGATTTGGCCACGTTAGGAGGCTAGAACAACGCGAAGAAAGTTTCTTTTTATATACCCTAATTTCTGTAGATAATTGCTTTTTAGTTTCATTGAGTTATTCATATTCGGTTTGATAGTAATTTATTGTTAATAAATTTGTAAAGATATTAATTTATGAGATGTTAAATCATTTTACTTATACCGTTTTAGCAGGTGTTAATAACATTTAGGGCCTGATAAGGAGTCTGAAGCTATTATTAATTAATTGATGCAAGATCAAATACGCAATTGAAGCAGCCTTTCTGCACATACTTTTCGAATTATTCATGAACAACAGTGGACTAAGCGGCATCTTGCTTGCACTGCCACTTTCAAACGGCTTAAAAGTGAGATATTTCAATGTGATTTTATTTTATAACTAGCTTTTTCTTAGTCTTATTCGGTAGCTTTCCTAAACTTTTGTACAGTAATAAGTTTCTAGGTGTCTTCGCTGAATTAAATAACGAGAAAAATGCAGTCCTTCAGGTACATAGTATATTTGTAATTAAATCTCTCTCTCCCTCTCTGTAGCTTAGGGTGTAGCATTGTTATTAGTCATTCAAATGTTTACATTGTAGCTAAGTTTTTGTTTTTAATCTAGTATTAATAAATACCGTTAAAAAATCATATCTATAAGCGATGAATGTGTCATTTTATAGTTTAAGAAAATATAGTGTGTTACATTATTTATATATTATAAAAGCTTGACATTTAGAAGTATTCAAAGAGAGTCAAAGTTAATAAACGTTCATAATCAATAATTGTTTATCTTGTTAGAATAAAGTGGGAGGAATTTTTTTATTTCTGAAGAAAGCAAGGGAGAGAGTTAATATCAGGGGGTATAGTTCTGAAGGTAACACCAAAGAGTACCCACAGCGTTATGGTATGAACTGATGTAGGCTATTATAATTCGCCCGCTAGGATTGCAAAAGCGCACCCTCGTGTAGAAGTAGCCAGACCTAACCATCAAAATCTACAAATGCTCTTCAAAATCGCTTAAAAATCTCTTCAAAATCTGTAACTTCTCAATCTCTTCAAAATATTTTAAAAATCTCTTCAATAAAATTTTTTTCAAAAGCTCTTCAAGATCTCATTAGAATCTCTTCAAAATTTCTTCAGAAGCTCTTAGAAACCTCTCAAAATTTCTTCAACATCTCTTCAAAATCTCTGCAGAATCTCTTCAAAAGCTCTTTTAAATCTCTTCAAAACCTCGCTAGAGTCTCTTCAAAATCTATTCTGAATCTCTTTAAAATCTCTACAAAATCCTTCAGAACTTCTTCAATAAAATCCCTCAGAACCTCTTTAAAATCTCTTCAAAATTTGCACAAAAACTCTAAAATCAGAATATCTTTTCTGAAATCCTTCACAATCTTCATAATCCCTCAGAATGTCTTCAAAATCAAGATCTCTACAATTTCTCTTCAGAAACATTACAAAAGCTCACTTCAAAATGTTTTCAGAATCTCTGTAAATTCCTTGAAAACTTCTTAAACATTTCTTCAAAATCTCTTCAAATTAAGCAAAATATATCAACTGAGATAAGACGTGTATTCATACATTTGCGGAATGGCTAATTTTAACGACAGGTTGCTGGTAGCTCAAATGAGGACGAAACAGTCGTCTCGAACCCGAAAGATGAAGCATGTGTACATGAGGCGTGGTTGAAAAGGGAAATGGAGGGAGAATTTTCACTACGCACCTATTCACACGAGGATAGCAACAAAAATTGTTCCTACTAGTTACAATTTCGGTTAACTGTTGTTGCACTTACCCTTAATTAATCAAAATTTTTCTGAAGCTCACTGTTTGTTTGTTGTCTTTTGAAGGGAGATTCATAGCATATTGCACCTCACAGGTCATACTTTTTTCTAACTCGGTACTGTCGCAGTGCGAACGAGATTCCTTTGACATTTTTTTTAAAATTTTATTGTCTCATAGGCTAATTATTTGGGTACATCCCACTTCTGATGTAAAAATGCGATAGATATAGGATGGGGTGAGGTAGTGTGCTACCTTTACAGTTTACACGTTACACCCCTGAATTTTCAACTGGTATGAAGTCTCCTACATGTGAAGACCGCGTGCCCTTGCGCATCCCTGGTGAATGAAAGCTGATGCTTTTAGCAAACCACAGTAACACGCTTTATGTTCACCCTACTTGAAGTAGGTAGTCAATTTATTTTTTTCGATGACGTGGAATTTCAGAACTGTAAATTACTGGGAGTTGCAAAAAGAAAATAAGTCTAGGGCAAGGGTCCATTTACTACGTAGGCCCCCATGGCAGGCCCAAAGTATTGCTCAAAAGTAATACAGTGGATTTTCATAAAAAAATGTCCAAATATTGGTACAAATTATGTAATGCACATGTAATACATACAGGGTCATTCTTGAAGAGCGTCAGTTAGAAAGATATGGAGAACCTTTGAAAATGAAACTGTACTTATAAATCCTATATGGGTTTTGACCACAGAGTTGTATATACAACCCTGTGGTTTTGGCACATGATGAATTGAACTAAAATATTTTCAAGATGGCGCTACTTCCGCAAATATCGAAAGTAGCCATCAACTTTGTTATTTTAAATAGGGACCCCCTATGTTTTCTACATTTTCGGATTCTACGTAGAATTTGGAGTACAACGATACCCCACTTGGCCCTTTCCTCCAAGGGCTTCGTCGATATTAAAGAAAAAATGAATTTGCAGAAGTAATTTTAAAAATTTATTATTCGAAAACGGTGAGAGATATTGCAAAAGTTTTCACTGCTTTATTAAGGAAAGATCGAATTTTCTTATGGTACCTATGCGTAACCGTCTAAAAAAGTGAGACTACGTCACTTTTTCAAAGCTCTCAACTTTTAAATATCCATAACCACATTTTTTTAAATAGCCCCTTCATTGTTGTTTTCCTTTTTCCGAGACCTTTAATTTGATAGAATATGTCAAAGGCTGCTACAAACCGTTTCCGAAATATTGCATATTTTAATTACTTCTTGTAACAAATTGATACAAAAATTAAGTATCTTTGTACTCCAAATTCGACATAGAATCCGAAAATGTAGAAAATAATAGGGGGCCCCTATTTAAAATAACAAAGTTGATGGCTACTTCCGATATTTGCGGAAGTGGCGCCATCTTGAAAATATTTTAGTTCAATTCATCATGCGCCAAAAAAAACTTTAGCTTCATTTTCAAAGGTTCTCCATATCTTTCTAACTGACGCTCGTTAAGAATGACCCTGTATAGATTTGAACTATGCTTGGTTTGGGGGCTGTTTTAAGAGTAATTATATAGCAGGGGTGGTCAAACTTTTGACCTGTAACGTCTTACTTGTGTTCACAAAAAAAAACTTGAGATCGACTGTAAGCTGGGAGTTTACAAGAGAGAAATAAAATACTGTTGTAAGAATAAATATTTACTAAAAATGGTTTCAAAATTAGAAATTATTTGTTCATTTTTGGGTAGATGTTTTACACTGCATATTCTCCACAATATTTTCTTATTAGGGAGAGTACTGCAATGCACAAACAAGATGAATGGGAGTCTGTTAAATGGGAACGATGATTGGTTTTTCTTTTTCTAGCATAGAATTGTACACCAACAAAGATAGGTAGAACGAAAAAATGATGTCACTATAAAGCTACCTTCCCTAGACACGAGAACTTCAGTTTACAAAAATCTGTGCTACTAAACATCTTTCAGAAATATGACTTACCCTTATTGTTACCTTTGTATGTTGTGATCTTTTTTCTAATCAATTCATTTATCATCCGAGGGCTACCTTATTCAAGGTTGTTTTATTAGAAAGGTTGTCTGGTAACTCTAAACCAATAGAATGCTTGCATTTTGAAGGCGGGAAAACGTCATCCAGAATTCACATTTAAAATTGCTCATAGGTTACAATGCTAATAAAAGGGGTAAAAAATTTAGTTTTTGCAGTATATTTTTGGATTTACGAGTATATGGGTATATTATATTAGGGTGGATCTTATATTGGAAATCTTGGATGTTTATCGACCTCAACCTTTGAAAGCAAGCAAAGTATTGAAAAAATGAGTGTTGTGCGTAAGCTATTTTACATTGCACGAGGACTTGTGAAAATGTAATCAAATTAATTTTAGAGGTGGAAATGGATAAAATTCCGCGATCTACAAAATAGGAACCACCCCTATGTATCAATACCTAGGCTTTGAGAATTAAAACTCTAAACATTCTTTAGCAGATGACGCCAAATAAAATGCTTTTGCGTTTTATGGAATATGTATATTTATAGTATGTACAAAATGGTAACCGAGGTGCACACGGTGAGCTCTGTCGTTGGGGTGAGCCCAGATGCAGGTCTTCTGACTGATGGAGTGTGGCGCGAGGGTCGAGCTGGCAAGGCGACCTGGTTCTGCAGGTGGAAAAGCTTTTTGTTTCTTGAAGTGCAGTCGAAGCAGAAATTGCGTTGCACTTTGCAGAGTTCGTGGCTCTGCTTTTAAACGTTTGCGGCCAGGGACGCTAAGCTTTCATCCGTTGGCCGTTTTGACCAATGGGAGCCCAGTACATTTTAGTTTGGTGCCGGATGTGAAACATTTTCTTACCCATTCTTTAAGAAAGGTAGGGTCCTTGGGAAACGTAAAAACTGAGATTTTATTTACACCAGGATGAGGAATTTTAGTGTTACCGCCACTCATCTAAAAAAATACTTAATTATAACATACAAAAGTGCATATAATTGATGAACTAACCTTTCAATCACGGCTATGAAAACCCACAGAATTCACAAACTAAATGTCTTTATATTGCACCAAACAGGTATCTACAGCTAATATATGTCCTTATGCACTTCAAAATTCAACAAATTTTAAACAAATAAACTATAACTCAAGAAAAATAAGCACCCGCGCGACTACAAACAACGTTGAACGTCAATGTCTGAATTCTCGATGACGTATACATTCCGTCCCTCCCGCTTCCGCCCATATAGTTACCAGATAACCTTTGAAATAAAATAACCTTGTACCTTATTTACCCGGTCGACCTCTTGACCACCCTTGTTATATAGTATAGAATCTGTATTTCGTAAAATAACTGCATGCTGAGGAAAATTTATTTAGATTAAATAAAGCTTTATTGCAAACACATTACATTGAGATATTTATCAAAAGTGGTAAATTTAAATTAATGGTTAAACGAAGTGCGTGAAAAAATACTAGGCAGCTTGAATGTTATTACATCATAGGTCGGCCCATGCCTCTTCCAGGTGGAGGTGCATCGCCGGATTTTTGATTTTTAATGGTTTCATCCACAGAAAGTATCAAGCATGTTGCTTCGCAGGCTGCTGTTAAGGCGTTAACTTTAACAATTGCAGGTTCCCAAATGCATGCGACAAAATTGTCGCTAATATCCTCATTGTTGATGTCAACACCATACCAACAATTGCCCTGAGCATGTTTTTGTCTCAATTTGTTCAGAATATTCGTGGCATCGAAACCGGCATTGTCGCACAATTGCCTCGGAATAATCTCAAGAGCCTTTGCGATTGCCCCAATTAATAGTTGTTCCTTTCCAGCAATTGTACGGGAGTGATCTCGTAACATACGCGAGAGTTCCATCTCAATCGCGCCCCCACCGGCCACGATTGCGTCGTTCTTAATAGTCCTACGCACAATCATAATCGCATCATGTAAAGAGCGTTCAGTTTCTTCTAAAAATTGTTCGGCTCCGCCTCGTAGGATCATAGTGCAAGTTTTAGCATTTGGACACCCTTTAAATATGTTGTAGCGTTCTCCTCCTATTTGACACTCTTCAAATTCTGCACAACGTCCAAGGACTTTGTCATTCAGATCATGCACTGTTGATAATACTGCTCCTCCGCACGCTTTCATTGTACGTCTCAAATCATCCTCTTGAACGCGTCCGGCGCAAAACATGTCACTGAAATACAAAACAATAAATTACTATTCCCAATTAATCTTATACACTGTTCAAACGTGCAATAGTTATTTACATTATTAGTGCGGGATCAGTTATTTTGCAGATGTGTGCGAATCAAGCAAATACTGTTCACGCACGTAACATGTATTCTATTTTTTGCACGGATTAGTTAAATCGAATTTATATAAATTCAAATCCTTTTCGCGAGATTTTTGCGACATTATAATTCTATTGAAAAAATCAAGTCCTCTATGCCGATAAAGTAGAAATCTAGAAATTTAAAATGTCAATTTATTGTTCAAAACTTCTGGTTTAAGCTTATTTTTTACTCTTCCATCATAACGGGCGATCAAAAATGAGTTGCTGTCTAGTCGCCTTTGGAAGTTCAATTTAAGTATGATTTCCCATGCAAACAAAAATTCCAAAGGTGACACGACAGCAACTCATTTTTGATCGCATTGTACTACTTATTAATTTATGATCCGCACTAAATAGATAATTTCGTTGAATTTTTAGGCACTAGTGCGCGAAAGTAGATAGTTAATTATAAAATTGACGTTCCCGACGTTCGTGTTCTATTGGGAAAACGCGATTTAAAACGACGGAGTGCAAAAAACTATTTTTAAGACCAACACTTTTGTTGTGGAGAGCACATGGTATACCTGGTAGCATACAGAATATAACCACGTAACATACAACTACATAAAAAAAGATTGGGAGGTAGAGGTGGCATTTCAATAACAAATAATTATAAGCAAGCTATGGAATTATTAAGAAATACATTGCAAACTTGAATAATACAAGGTCGATTCCCAAATGAAATACAAATGTTTAGTATCCCTCTTCTTTTTAAGTAGCAACACACTCGCCCACCTACTTAATAGTTTATACAGGGCGTTACAAATTGTTGGTTAAATGGAGACAAAGTTGCACATTTTAATTCTGAATAATTTGTTAAAATGAAATTTAAAAAATTACTCTTACTTTCGGAGATATCTGAAGACGAAAAAAGCAATTTTCGCTTTTATTTTTTGATGACTTGATTATTTGGAAAAACCAAAAGCTGTTTCTCTTTTCTGGGCTACATAACAAAATAATATTACTTTTCCGACACTTGCTGTGTCTGAGAGTACTTGCTGAGAGAAATTGCTTTTTACAACTTACTTATATGTAAACGTTAGCGTAAGTTACTCTCAGAAGTACTATCCTGTATAAACTACCCTTTATTGTTATCTCTATTGTTTGTTGTCAAAGGCAAGGCACACTTGTTATTTTCCAATGCATACTCTTCAAATTTGAAAGAAACTTCAAAAGACACTTTACCATTTATGAACAGTGCACTCAAAACGTCAAAATTCGAAATAAAATTTTAATTGTCATTTGTTACTTAATAGATGGTATTATAATCTAGAAAATAGCAACATAATATCTTACCGATCTGCAAAATATTGTGTGGCAACGTCTCCAATCGGAAGTTTTGACAACACCACCTGTGCCCCCGACTCATGGATCTTAGCGAGTTTATTATATAAAATATTCCATTCTGCATCGACAATTTTTTGATATTCACTAACATTGTCGATGCGAATTTCAGCATTATCTCTTTCAGCTTTTAGCTCCAACTCTATATTCAAAAGAGCAATTTTGCAATTTTTATATGTTTTCGGTTGCATTTCAAAACCAGCATATGAGAATGTTTTCTTAAAAGCAACCCCGGCGACCAGCTGTGAATCTTCTAAAGCTCCCCCTTGCACTTTTTTAATTCCAATCATGTTAAGAGGCAAAAGATCGTCCAAAAGAAGCACCGCATCCACGACCATTTTTGAGAAAAACTCTTTTTGTTGGTGGATTAACTTAGAGCTTAAAGCAGTAGCAGCACATTTCTCGAGTAAGGAACGAAATTCAACCGCATTCGATTTACTGATTTTTACGGCTAGTTCGTTAATTTTCTCCAAGCATAGTTGTAAGGAGCGACGGACTGATCTAATGATCACTCTCGGGTGGACACCCTCTTCTACAAACGGCTTAATTTGTTTTAAGAATTCTCCTGCCAATAACACAACGCTCGTTGTACCGTCACCAACTTCAACGTCTTGAGATTTTGCAATGTCAACTAATGTTTTTGCTGCAGGATGAACAATATCTAACAACTTCATGATGGTTGCACCATCATTAGATATTGTAGTTTTCCCATTGTTATCAACAATGAGCTTGTCCATACCACGAGGACCCAATGTTGTTTGTACTGCTTCGACGACCGATTGACAGGCATTTATATTTGATATAAGCTGTGGCTTTCCTTGAGAGGTATCTGTTCCTTCTTTTAGGAGAACGATTTGTGGTTGCTAGCAAACAAAAATGAGGAAAGTATAAACATGTGATTCTTAACCTCAAAAAAAACATTTCAGTGGTATTTAGAAGCGACTGTAAATAAGTTAAGGATAAAAAAGACATACTTACCATCATGTTTACAGCTTAATATTGTATTTATCCCACACCTAAGAATTCTTTTTCAATTTTAACTTAAAGATGTGCTCTAAATGCTCAAAGTTGCCGGATGAGAGATACACCTCACTGAAATTAGCTGACAGTCGTCGTACGATGCCAACTTGAAGAAAATATAGTAGCATTAGTAATTTTTATAGCGTTTTCGATTGGCAAAACTCGTACTGCACGAGTGTTGCACGAGAAACTGAAGAAATCCATGTGAAAATTGCTCTCAATGGAACATAAATATTCGTAAATATTTGCTGGCATTTGTCCATAACCTCATTTTAGATTTGTATTTATACAATGATTTAGGTAATCGACAAATCTGTATTCTAAAAAATGACTGAAACGATTTCACTATTATTTATGATAAACAATGAGGAATATAAATTTGAAATTCCTGTAAAGAACCAATTTTTGGCGTTCACTTTAAAGAGTAAATGCAACTTTTTGTAAAGTAGAAATTATATGGCTAGTTCATCATCTTCGCTATCGCTAGATGACAACAAAAAACTCTCCAACGCAAGAAACAAATTCAAATTGGCGCACTTTTATTTTGAAAATTTGCTCCACGAGCTCTCCGACCTCNCCATTGCCCTTCGCAGAGTAGTCCGGCTGGACGCCGCATGTCCGGCGTAGCCGCGTAGAGGAGGCCGGCGGGAATTTGCCAGCCGCGCGGCGTCCCGCCGGATGTTGTGTGAAAAAACTCATCTACACTACTCCCATAGCCCAACGCCGTATCAGGCGAGCGCCGTACGGCGCGCGCCGGATCGTGTGAAAGAGCACTAACAGTTCGTATAGGAAGTTAGCAATTAATGATAGTTCGGTGCGTGAGACTCTTTCCTTTTCTTAAGCGTGAGGGTGTGATTGTCAACTTTTTAAGGTTATTTTATAACTTTGTGGACTGTTGTCTAAGCTTTGGGGTGTGTGGTGACAATTTCTTTGCTTTGCAAGGCACGTACTTTGTGTCACAAATTCCTAATAAATTTGTATTAAGATGGTCCATGTACAGAAAAAAAAGCGCGTGTCCAAGAAATCCAAATTGTCTTGGAGAAAACATGTTGATATTACTGATTTGGAGCACTACTTGGAAGACAAATGGCTACAGGAACGTTTAGGGTAGGTACATAACATTATCAGTGGTGTAGCAAAGATAATTGATTGTAACACCAATTACATATCGGAGTTTCTCTCTAAAACATAAACCTCTCGTCAGGAAACATTGCCGGTCACAGAAGACCTGATCCCGGTCTACAATCTGTGTTTTTCTAAAGATGTGAGCGACTTCCGGGATAGGATCGTGCCAATGTTGAACGAAAAGTCTTTTCGCTCAACATTGGCACGATCCTATTCCGGAAGTCGCTCGCATCTTAAAAAAAACATAGATTGTAAATCGACACAAGGTGTGCTGTGACCGGCGATCTTTCCTGGCGAGAGTTATATTTACCCTGTCTCATATACTTTAACTGAAGATAATCTATTTTCAGAACACCCGCAACTGAGAAATCTAATGAAGAGTTGTTCTTGGTTGATGCCACACCTGAAACAAAAAAGGTTGTTACATCTAAGCAAAAACGTCGTCTATTACTAAGAGAAAAGGCTCCTAAATGTTTTTCTATTTTGCAACCGCACAGTGCAGTTCCTGCTCCAATGACAAAAAAGTATGTTTTGTTTGTTTTCTATCTAATGCATCAATTTAAATTTGTAGGAACCAAAAAAATGGAAAGACGACGTTGGAGTCTCTAATTGAAAAGAAGTTAAAAAAACATGCACACAAATTCCAAAAAATTCCCACGTATAGTAGAGGAAAAGTGCGGCGATTAAGTAAATTAAAGAGTGAACAACGTAAAGTTAGTTTTAATTCTAACGTGTGGAATTGTGAAGGTAGCGATTAAGTCGGTTTTGTAAGTATACAGTTTGTTGCTTTGTAGCGCTTAATCAAGTTGAGGGCGAATGGATTAAAGATGATACAAAGGAACATACTTTGCACGGTACCAGCCAATATCGCAAATCGGCTCCCCAGTCTATTCTCACCAGACCCAGTATCTTGCCTTCAATTGAGATACCACATCCTGGAACATCGTACAATCCTGATTTTAAGGATCATCAAAAGCTTCTAGAAGAGGTGGCCAAAAGAGAAGAAAAAATAATGAAAGACGAGAGACATTTGGAACGGGTTACTACGGGAATGTTTAGTAAGGTTACCGAATCCGAAAGAGATGTGAGTATTTATCTAAGCCATAGTGTAAAGAATAGAATAGTGAGAGAATTTCTATGGACTTTTTAAAAACGTCCAATTTGTACAGTGTCTGATTCAAAATTCAATTGAACTTACCTGTGAAGGTAGATCGTTATTATATGAGGTTTGCAGTCTGAAGATGTAATCGAGGATGTAATGCATTATGTCGGCCCTTTCAGTGCTCTTGCAACAAGTTTTATAATAAAAAGAAAACTCAATTACCCAGCCCCCTCTCCCTTTAATGTAGATTATTTTTGTATGTAACAGTTCTCACACTAAACCCAGTGGTCGAATTGGGGGAGTATGCGGGGGTATGGCGTACCACCACTTTTTTATAAATAATTAAAACGTACCCCCACATATACCATGAAACAAAAACGTACCCCGAAGTATATGAAGATTGTTGACCAAACATAAAAATTAAATTTCAGAATTTTTTCCCAAAAAAGGATTCTATCCAGCCGCAAAGTATCAAACAGATTATGTTTTGTAGCTGTAAATTAAAGGTATCTAGGTATGTACTACGTGCTTGGTAAATACAACAATTTTCTGCTTCTTAATACTTGTCGGTCTCATATTTAAAATCGTCACTGTCAGTGGCTTTTGCATATTTTTTGTATTAGTAAAATGACTCCTCTCCCGCGTACTATAAACTGTACTTTTGTGTACCTGTACATAGTAATAAGTTATTTAGCCTGCTCAAGTGACCGCTGAAAATTTTATTAGCAAATTACGGCGTACATATTTCTTTTAATTTGTAACGAAGTGAAAGTTGCTGTCAAATTTTTTTACTGTGATAGTTGTGATACTTCGACGAGTACACAAATTTATGAAATCTTAAATGTCAATTTCAAAATAAATAAATATTTTTATATTTCTGTTCGACAATGTTTTGCCCCCCCCCCTCCTCTACATTCGTTCGACAACAGGATTTGGCACCGATCAGACGTACCCCTGCTTTTTTTAGCCTCTTCGACCACTGACTAAACCGCATAGTTTTCTAAATACTTAAGAAAAACTGACCAAAACTACTAAGTTACCAACTTTATATAAATAAGAATAACTATAGCTCCACCCATTTGACTCACTCTCAAAGGCAGATATTTTACTGCACAGATATTTCAACGTTACAATTCTCTGCTAAATCTCCTCGTATTCTATTCGAAATAAAGAATATTTCCTTAGTTAGCTTTTAGTTTGGCCACACATATTTTATATGTAAATTCGTACATTACTGAACGAAATTAATTATTGGATGTGTATTGCATAACGCACAAATATTAAAGAAGCGAAAAAAGCATGTGTATTTATTGGCATTGCTATAAATTAAAACAAAATTTGCTATTCATCTGAAAATAAACCAATTTTTCGCTATAAATGATATCTGGCTAATTACGACAATTTTACATATGCGTTTTCCGTCCTCGTTTGAGATTAACTATTCTCGCGATCGTTTATAATTTATAATTTTATATTGCTGCCTGTCTGTTCCTCTGTTCGTGTGCGCGATAACTTTGTTTAGAAACGTCCGGCCGCTTTGAAAATTGGTTATGTTCCTGAGGGTAACAGAAAGGTTATTATTTTCAGACACGTAGGAAAACAAATCAAAAAGTTGTAGCTCCAAAACTCCCCATACCTCCAACAAAAAGTTTTTTTTAAATAATATTTATTAGAACATATGAAGCTCCTTATCTTATTTTTTTACGTTTAAATTTCTCATTAAACCCGATTTATTGGAATGGACACTTACAACTTTTTACCATTTCTTACAAACCACCAAAATTAAAAGACAACTAAGTACACAAGAAGTAACCGATATAAAACAATTAATAAATGATTACATATTCAGTAACTAAAGAAGGTATTCGTTGCATGATGCAAGTTTCTTGATAGGTATCTGAATTTTATGTACCTAATAATAATGCGCAGGTATAATATCAACATTCAAAAGTAAAAAAACGATTTATAAAAGGTGTATTTCCACGTTAGCAGTCTTTTTTGCGAAAAAAATAGTTACCCACCACCCCAATTGGTTTTTAGTTTCGGGAAAATCCGCCCACATTTTTGAAACAAAGTGCACCAAGAGAGTCCTATACTACAAAAATTACAAGCCCAATGTAAATTACAAATAATGAAAAAATATATAATTTCGCACCTCGTTTCGCACATCTTGCTGCCCCCAGAAAGTGGCACCCTGGTATTCACAGTTAAAATGTCAGAAAGAAAAAGTCGTCTACAAGTATAATGAAAATTATAGGTATCCTCGTTTCCCATCTATAACTTTGTTTTAATTTCGGAAAAAATCGGCTACAAATGAGATAGCACTGCGCAATCCTCTTTTTTCACACGGTTTTCAATTTGATTTTATAAGAAGCATCTTACGCGAAATTTCAGAAGAAGTAGTTCACATACATACCTAATGTAGGTTTGCGCATGCGCAATAATTTTTTGCGCGTTTTTAGTCGGCCTATTTAGATACAATGTATTTTTTGGTGTGTATTTAATGCCTTTATTCTTTCTCTTATAATTTTAGAAAACGGATAGATACGGATGTTCAAAAACTAAATGTAACAATAGTATAAAATTTGTAATCAAATTAAACCAATACCGAACCAAATGGCAAAAAAGTAGAACATTAGATTTGAAAGCGACGCAGCTTTCGTATGGACGGATGGACCCACGAAGGGGCGCACAAAGTGGCCACAGTAGTTTTTTTTTAATTTTTGTAGACTTGCGCTAACATCTTGGCTCTGCGTACGTCCAATTCATTTTCGGACACACGTTTTCAATTTTCTTTTACAAGAAGCATCTTCTGTTAAAATTGCAGAAAAATTGGTCCCTAAATAAAAAAGTTGAATTTGCGCATGTGCAATCTATTCTTTTTAATAATAATAATGTTTATTTACGCCTAGGGCAATTTACAATATAATATACTATAATAATAAATAATCGTAGCTAACAACTACGTGTACCTAAGTAGATGACACGAAATAATTAAATTTAAATATTGATATAATAACACGTAACGTCATTCAGTTAAAAGTATTATAGTATTCCATTTGAAAATCGGGAGAGATACACTAAATAAATCGATTTTATCATTAAAATTGTTCAATAACTCCAACAATCGATTTCGAGGACTGTTACGAAGGTAAAGAGTTCGATTAAGTCTCATGTAAAGAAGCCTCGAAGATCGAACGAATCTTTGAGGAACATTAAAGTAAATGTCAGACAAGATAGTATGACAGTTTATGTGGCCGTTTAATAACTTAAAGCCGAACTGTAGGGTAAGTAGTGTTCTTCGATTTTCTAACCGCATGATATTGAGATATAGTCTTACGTCATTGGTTCTTTCAAACACGATTCCTGCCAAAGAGAGCTTATATTTTAACAATAGAAGAAAATAGGATTGCACTCTTTCCAATCTATCGATATGTGTGGTAAGATAGGGAGACCATATTATACAGCAATAATCAAGATTCGATCGAACTAATGAGTAGTATAGGGTGCGTAATGTGCATGGATTAGAAAAACTTTTGCATTGCCTGTTGATAAACCCAATCATTTTGGTAGTTTTAGATACAATGTGATCATAATGCAATCGAAATGTAAGCTTGGAATCCAAGATCACACCTAAATCACGAACAGAATCCACGCAATCAATCAGCTGACCGTACAGATAGTAACTTTGCAAAGTTGGAGAGTTCCTTCTGGAAAAACAGATCACGTGACACTTTTCAACATTTAATTTCGTGTCATTTTCAACCACCCACTTTTCAAGTCGCACTAAATCAGATTGTAGCAAACTCATGTCTCGGTCTGCAATAGGTCTATATATCTTCAGATCGTCCGCAAATAAGACATGTTTAGACACAAACACAGATGATATATCGTTTATAAAAATCAAAAATAGTACTGGACGAAGATGGGATCCTTGAGGAACACCCGAACTCACTTCAATTGGATTGGACCACTTATCACTTATCTTCACCTGTGCTTTCCGATTGCATAAGTAGTTCTGGAGCAGAATCAAAGCAGTTCCGCTAACACCATATTTTTTTAGCTTAAATATTAATAAGTCGTGGTTAACTTTATCGAAGGCCTTAGCGAAGTCCGTGTAAACCGCGTGAACATCAAGTCCACGGTCCAGTGAGACGAAAATGTCATTGGTGTAACCGAACAAGTTGGTTTCAGCTGATCTGCCTTTGCTAAATCCGTGTTGGTATTGAGTAATTATAGTCGAAAAAGCATCCGTTAATTGAGGAGCAACAATCGCCTCCAATAATTTCGGAATAGCAGAGAGAATTGCTATAGGTCTATAATTAGAGATTTCATTCTTAGCACCACTTTTATGTATTGGAACTATGAATTTTTCCACACAGAAGGAACACATCCACTTTTTAAAATAGACGAGAACAACAGAAACATAGGTAAATAGATAGATTCGGCACAACATTTTAAAAATCTAGGAAGTATTCCGTCAGGGCCGCCACTCCCGTTCTCTTTGGTACGTATGAGATGGTTGAAAATCTGTTCAGCAGAAATTGTGAAACAATTCAGTGTTACCTCAGTTTTATATACAGGGTGGTGCCTAGCGCAACGCAGCGTAGGGATTTCAATGGTAATTTCTTTATAGTCAATTACTAGCTCCCCTAGTTATTTTAGAGCAAAAGTCTAAATACGTTTTTTTTAGAGAAACAAATACTGCATCTGTTCATACTTTTAGTTATAATTTTCCATTTTTCAAAACCGTAGAAATCGACAAAATAAAAAATTACATTTTTATAAATCAGTGATGCTTTGAAATCTTTAACATACAACTAGTGCATCGCATCTAAGTTATCGTTGTTTGACGGCGAACGATTTTCATATTTAATTCTGTTTCAACTAACCGACGCAATAAAAGGCATCTTAGGGTAATGTTTTTGTAGAGAATGTATGCTGCATCTGCATCAGATACTATTTGTTTATCATTTTCCGGAATCAGAGTACCTACATAATCGAAGATGGTTTTGAAAAACGGAAAATTATAACTAAAAGTATGAACAGATGCAGTATTTTTTTCTCTAAAAAAAACGTATTTAGACTTTTGCTCTAAAATAACTAGGGGAGCTAGTAATTGACTATAAAGAAATTACCATTGAAATCCCTATGCTGCGTCGCGCTAGACACCACCCTGTATACCTACGCTCATATTAGTTATATAAAAACCACCATCTGTTAAAATTTCGTAAAAATGCGGCACATGCACAATCCTTTTTTAACAACCCAAATGTCGAAAAAAGTAGAATTTAAGGTAAGCATATAGTAGCGATACAGCTGTAAGGGCAGATACACAAACGGGCGGGCGGACAGATCGGCGAACAAAGTGACCAGACATTTTTGTATTTTTACGAAAATGCACTAAAAAAGGCGGCCCGTAGTTTTATAACAACGTGCCTAATCAACAATTATAAATTGTTAGATTACATTACAGCCAACAGTGTTGAATTATAGGTACTACATAGGAAAAGATTTGTTCTATAAGTGATTATTTATTTGTGTTGGATGAAAGTACCCATAGCCATAGGTATATTCATAATTAATCACACCGCATTATCTATTGATAATGTGAGGTAGGTAGATATAAATTTAAAAAACATCTTTAGAAATTGAGATTTTATTAATTTGCTCATTTCCTTTGTTTATAAAAATGTAATAAAAGGAAAAATTGTCCAACATTCTCTCTACAATTGCCTATGCCTTAACGTGTCGAGTTTCCCTTTTAACTTTACTACTGTGTGGTATTAAATTCTGCAATTACACGAAAGTTTGCAAAGCAATTTTTCGGAACGCAGATAAAATTTTATAAAATTGGAGACACAGAGGCATGTGGTTAGTTAAGTAAAATCTATTCCAAAATTTTGACGCCAATATCTTTACTGGTTCCAAAGTTATGCGCTAAGAACGATTTGGTTACTTTAGCATACAATATTTTTGTCGAATGAAACTACCTCGATTTTTTAGCGCATTTTTGAAAAAAATACGCTATTATATTCGTTATTGCTGGCAGGCCGGCTGTCCGCGTTAGATCTCCACAACTACAATAGCTAGAGACTTCAAATTTTCACTAAAAGCTTTCTGCTATAGTGTAGATGTGCAGGCACTAGTCTATTTTGAGTTAGATTACTTGTGAGATGGATAATTGAAGAAAATAATTTCGATATGGGTTTCGGAGGTGCTATAATTTTACCGTTAGATAGCGCTACTAGTATAAAAACTTATTATTTACCTTGTGATTTGTTTTACAAAATGAAGACGTACCGTCAATTGAAATTAAATAAAATTAATTATTTAACGCAGCCAAAATTACTCGTGAGATCGATAATTTTAAACTTCTCTAATAAAATACTGACCTGCATTACCAAAAATGCGCTTTAATCATGCATATGCTGATTTACAACTTGTTTACTTATTTTTCCCAGTATCACTTATTGTCCCGACATCGTATGCGACTTGTTTTTTTCGAAAATTTGAATAATAATTTTCACTACAGCAGAGCCTTAAGCCATCTCACTATTCTATTATTTGCTGGATGTTAAACTAATTTTATGATGGAATGATAGATAGGCACCTACTGACATTCTTTATTTTACTTTTAGAATAACTGGTTGGTTGAAATGAGTCAAGGACTACAAAAGGAAGAGGCTGAAAATTCTGACAATGAATACAAATCCATTAATCCACCTGTCAAAAATAAGAAAAAAGACTTGAAACAGAGACGGAAACAGCGAGAACATAGTAAGCTTCTAAGTGCTATACAAATGGCCAAGAAAGCCAAGAAAAAAATTACTGACATACATAATTTGAGAAATATGATGCAAGAAATTAAAAAACAAACTGATAAAGCGGAGATATTAAAATCGAAACGACTCAAGAAGAAAGAATACACACAACTTGAACCAAAACGGTTGGCCAGACGTAAGTTCGAGTCGGAAGAAATTGAATTTAACGCCCCGCGCGATATTTCGGGCAATCTTAGAACTGTAAAAAAAGAGGGTAGTATTTTACTGGATCGTTTTAAGAGTTTTGAAAGGCGCAACATACTGCGCCCGTCATCAAAGAGCAACTCAAAGAAAGGCAAATTTAAGAAGTTTACTAAATCTGATCATAAAGACGATTGGAAAACAACAGTCGCCAGGCCGAGTTTGTCATAACCATAAGAAATATTTATGTTCGATGTTTCACTTAAATAAAGTAGTGATCGAAATTTTTACTACTTTTATTTGTAATTTATTTTAAAAAACAAGAAATCATGTAAAATTGACAACATATCGTCTACTTTGTTAGGTATTTTTTTTTATAGTGTCTATACCTTGATTATAGATCAATCATTTTGTAATGACAATCATGACTATAGCAGTGATTTTTGGCAGAAAATTTTCGTACAATGGGTTTTGTCACTTTTTGATTTACTACATTCAAAGATCATACTACACTAGATAGACAGCGCTGTATAAATTTTAGACTCTCATAATTTGTCCCGCCAAATAAGTCGACTGCATCCTCCAGCGGCTATGTTTTTATGAGAATAGTACAAACTACCTGGCGGGGTAAGAAGACGCGCGAAATGGCAAAGCACAGTTATTTTTAGAATAAAGGGCTATTGTATGGGATATCAGTGTCATTTCTCAGCGCAACCTTGTGTTGTGTTGTATTCACATCTTGTTTTAAATTAAATTTTTTATCGTAACACAACGAAGTTGAGGTAAAGCTTATGTGCTCGTGTTTCCGTCTGTCCGTCCATCCGTTCCATCGAGATCTCGGCCCCTGGGCCACCTAGCGACTTCGGGTTTTCGCTAATTGATAGCCGTTATGGTCTATATTTGCCCATTTCGATCAGTTTCGTATTTTCCATATTTTGCGCAGACTGCGCAATGGCAACTTTCATATTTATGGAGATATTTCTTTGAAATTTTAACCACAGACGCTTCTAGTTCCGACTCACTTTAGCTGGACACAATTTTATTATGTAGGAGGCTAAGCGGGATATCTCGTTTATCCCAATCATAAAATGCTTAATTACAAGAAATCTAAATTAGATAAATGAGTGGTTACAATGTAAATATGCCTGGATAAGTAGGTGCATATTATCACAGATTTATAGTATACATATTTAAATATGTGATATTATATTTGAAGATTTGCTAAAGTATCGTAGATACGTGAAACTAAAAGTTTTCAGAAATTATGCTAAGAAAAAAGACGCTTTTGCAATTATTAATTTAATCCAAAAATCTGGAAAATGTATTGGTTAGCGCTGGTTAAAAAAAAGCAAAGGGAATATTGTGTACAACTTTCAAATTATTTCTTTCATTGTAACGTCCTGACTAATAGAATCTACCTCGTCTTGAATGACGCCCACTTACAAATGTAATTTTATCCCAATGATAGTGAGAAGTGTTCAGTAGGTCATGTTTATGTGTCTCGTGTTTAGACAATAATCACTCTTTGTATTTATGATGTGATTCGAACTCGTACGAAGACGGCTTCGGATGAATCAGTTACGTTCTTAATTTTGAAAGCCCCCTATAAATATTTTTATGGAACTACTTAAACGCGAAACAACTCTTGCATTGGCTATCTAGTGTAGTATGATCTTTGCTACATTGCATCAAAACAAATACAAATGTGCAATCAGAACGGAAGTGCAGTATCACACAGTTGTAAGTAGTGTAAAATTCGCGTAATATATTTATCTTTGCGAATATTCGGAAATTTATGGCAATATCCATATTTTATAAAATATACCATACTATTCAGACTATTCTATACTAATTACAACACGAAAACCAAATCAATGTTTTAATAAATTGATGTTTTTAATTACAATAAAACTCATCTGAGGTTTTGAATTGCTTATGTAACATGCATTAAAAAGAAAAATCTTTTCAGTTTCAGTTTATATGCCATGCCCATAACAAATACTGTACCTTCAAAACCAAACTAAAAATTCACACAAATTAAAGAAAACTTATTAACGTTCGCGTAATCTCATGAAAATGGAAGTTGGTCGATTAAAAACGTATAAACTGGAAAGTTCGGAAGAATGTTTCGTAAAGTCCTCAAGAATTATTTGCTTAAATTTCCGGTGGGTGAATATTCGTTCTTAGCAATGCGAGCATTACCGGAAATTCGCTTGGAAATATTCGTGCCTCACCACACTAACTGTAAGTGGTGTAGCCAGTATTTTACGTCAAAGATTTATCCTAACAACTTACATGCCTAGTATGGTTTTTCTGTTTAAGTAATTTGAAATTGTATTGACATTTAGTATTAAAGTTTTGCAATAACAAAACAATAAAAAGTGGAAATCTTAGGAAAAAATAAGAGAAGTGTGGTGGAAAGTTTTGCTCTAAAAAATATTCAAAACTGGGAACCTGTGCAATACATTTTTTGCATACTTCTCAAAATGTGCGAAGAATAAATGTTACAGTTTAACAAAATATTTTTCGTTTCATATGTAGGTACGCTATCTTGGATGTTGTATTTTAAGAAAGATGACCGTTCTGTAGGCTAATGGACATGTAGCGATGTGAGAATTAAAAATTGTATTCAAATAAAGGAACGCTTTTATGTGTAGATAGTTTATATAATGCACTTACAGACATAGAGAGTAACAGACGTTTAAATGTAGACGAAATCACGTTTTAAATATGAATTTCTGTACTCACTTGAAATCATAATATGTATTCAACACAGATAAATGGACACATCAAAAATCGACATATGGAATATCGGTTCGGCTTTGGAATATTCACCCGGTATATGTATATTACTTTCTCATTACCGTTGGTGCGTTTTCACGCTCATGCAATTTGCGCAAATTGACTTGTGCATGCCAATTTGTGCAAGTAAATTGGTGCATGAAAACGAAAATTATTTACTTGCGCAAGCCAGAAAATTTGGTTTGAGTAAAATCTGGATGGTCAGATATTTTGCATGTGGTTGATGCAAATGCATGAACGTGTAACGACACACCAATTGGACGCATGCGTAGAGGGTGAAAACAGAATTGTTGTTCCGAGTGCACATGGTTTGTTGTACGTTGTTTTGTTTGTGATAATAATGTCAAAGAAAGAAAAAGAGTTCGTGATACAGGTTATTGAGCTTTATAAATCCTTTCCTTGTCTTCTGCGATCTTCTTCTTTTTTGTCTTTTAGCACTTTGAACTTTTTAATTAAACAAACACCAACTATTGCTATTAATTCCTCTTCGTAGTCCATCGTTTACAATGATAATCTGAACTGTACTGTAGACAAATTTGTGCACCAAACTTGAACCGTGAAAATGGATGCATGAGTTCAGTGAATTTGCACAAATTGGCATGCACAATTCAATTTACGCAAATTGCATGAGTGTGAAAACGCACCATTACGGCGTAACATAATCTGCGGTAATACTTCTTTTTTTATCTGAGTAATGAATATTTTGTTATAAGCTGTGCCCGGTTCCCCAGTAGACCAAAGTCTTGCATATCCAAACGAAGCAGGCATCATTGCGAATTCCCTATCGCCTTTTGTACGCAATTCAATATTTACTGCTAACAAGTTACAGGGTCTCTTTTTTTCCCCTCCAAGGCGTCGACATCCTTGGTCATTGGCCTTTTTTTTTACTTATACCGCCATCGCCAATCATCACTACTCTAGGTATGTGTAATATGTTAGTTAAATCATGTTGAATAAGTTATTTCCTTTCAGAAAATCTAGCACTCTCCTACTCCCGCAAGTTCTCCTGTAGGTCTGGTGATATTTGCAACGCTGTTCTTGTTTGGACAAAATTTGGACACGTACATACGATATGGACGACCGTTATCCGTTCACCACAATGACACGTCGGAGGAGGTTCTCCGCGAAGTATATAAGCGTGGGTGAGTCCAGTATGTCCTATCCGCAGCCTTTGTATTTTCACGCGTTCAGTTCGTGTTAGCTTAAAGCTGGATTCACATGAATACGAAATCCGATGATACTGTAATCCGAAAGACGTATGATTGATCAACAATTTCAAATGTCAAGCAAATTTGAAATTGTTGACCAATCATTCGCCTTTCGGATTACAGTATCGTCGGATTGCGTATGCATGTGAATCCAGCTTAAGTGGCGGAATCCATTCCGCCGTCCTTCCCACGGCCAGCCTCAGGGCTGCTTTAAGATCCGTGGGTCTTAGGTCCTGGACGTCTACTCGGGTTCCTCTTGTTGCACGTTTTGCTGCCGCATCAACCAGTTCATTTCCTTGTATTCCTACATGACTGGGTATCCACGCAAATTCCACTACCTTACCGGACTTCGTCACAGTTGTGTACATTGCTTGGATTCTCAGAATAAGAGGATCACGGGGAAAAATGGCCCGTATCCCGGCCATAACACTGAGGCTATCGCAAACAATCAGAAACATGTGTCCTCTATTTATTAGACAATACAGCAGAGCCTGCCACAATGTATACAGTTCTGCTCCGTATACAGTTGTCATAGGCGGAAGTGTCCACTCGTGTGACGTGTAGTCCACGGATACAGCGCATCCTACTTCTGATTCTGTGCGTCATGGCGTAATAATTCTTATTAGGCCATGCTGTGCGTGATCCATCAGTGTAGATGATGGTTGAGTCCCGATGCTCCATAAAGGCAAGAAAGTTGCTTCTGTATATTGTTAATGGGGTATCCTCTTTAACGTATTCCGCCAGTTTTAAGGTTTTCATTTTCGGGATCATCCAAGGTGGAACTTCGCCTTGTCCAAATGGTAATACGGACGGTGTCTTTCTTTAACTTATTTAATTCAAAACATAATTCAACGATTTAAAAACGAATTTGCAAATTAGGTTTCACATTAATTTGCAAAACCAATGCATAAAATAGAACCAATCCAAATTCTGCCGACGCTCATCCTTAAAACATTATTTTTTGCGTATCATCAAACCAGTAGGCTGTGAAAGACGAGTAGGTACACAAGAAGTAATTCACATTTTACAGTTTTATCACAATTCGAATGATTTTTACATGTAAACAATACAGAAAAATGCAAATTAGAGGATGCGCATAAAAGAGAAAGGATGAAAGATTCCATAAAAAAATTTAAAATTGTATCGGCCCATTGAAAACTGAAGAAGACATAAACGCAAAACAAAAATAAAATTATTATATTATGATATTCCCATCGTATTAAGTTACAATAACACAGTAAGGTAGGCAATATGCATACGAGGGCAGATTTGGTCTTAGACTTTTAAAGAAAGGGGACTGATAATAATCCTATCAAAGGCAATGCTGCGCGTTGAAACCTGGGGCGGCCATATTTTCGGAGCCAAAGTTTGTTTAATTTTTTATTTTCGTGATTATATGTGATCCTTAAGTCTCGAAATGTGCGATTAAAAACATTATTGGACAATGGTACATTGTAGTGCACGGAAGTGATAGCCAAAAAAAACACGAAAGTATATCGTTTCACAGGTATAAATTATAGGTTAGTTTTCGGTGAAATAACAAACAAATGTGGGCTTCACTTTACGATCATTATTATCACTCCTCACTATTTCCTTTTCTAAGGATTTGGTACACGCGCTTCCCATAATAACAGTCGGAGTGCCGCCACCGTTGTGAATTCACCTTGACTGTGATGTATCACTTACGTTACACAACGCGCAGGTTATCTGCCAAAAACGTCATTTTGCCTATACTAAATAACGTAAAAGCTCTAGCACCTGAGCCTACGAAATCTTGACAATTAAACTGCGCAATGTCAACTTCCGTATTTAATCATATATTTTGTTGAAATTTTAACCATAAATACTTCTGGTGAAGGCAAATATACCGCATATAGTAAAAATCAGTTATGCGCATGCGCAGACTGCACAATGGCAACTTTCTTATTTATGGAGATATTTCTTTGAAATTTTAACCAAAGTTGCTTTTATGCCCGTTTGCACCGACAAATTTAAGCCGAGCTTAGCTTAAACGTAGCTTAAAATCCATGGCAACCATTGCCTCAATAATCGTTGCCATGGAGTTTAAGCTACGCTTAAGTTAAGGTCCACTTAAATTTGTCGGTGCAAACGGGCATTAGTGTAAGCAAACTTATCGCATATTGTTAACATCAGATTAATGCGCGCATGCGCAGGATGAGCAATATAAACTGTTATTTATCGAGATATCTTTTTGAAATTTTAATCACAGATGCTTCTGTTAAAGAGAAACATAACTGATATTGCAAAAATTAGATAGTGCAAACTTCTTTATTTATCAATATTTCTTTGAAATTTTAACCATAGATGCTTCTAGTAAAGAAAAACATATCACATGTAGTAAAAATCAAATCCACGCATGCGCAGACTGCAAAATGCCAACGCTTCTAGTAAAACAAACATCGCATACCTATAGCATAAATTAACTGTGCTCATCGCGCGACGCCAACTTTTTTATTTATTTTAACCATATATACCTCTAGTAAAGAAAATCACAGCGCACATATCTATGGCCTTTTGGGAAGTAGGTACTGATCATTCATGAAAAATGCGCTGAAGTTCTCGCCTTAGGGCGAAAACCTTTTTACTTGTTTGATTATACTTAGTCTATTCTATGGGCTCAGAAAGAAAGCAAGTGATGTGCAAACGAAATGCGCTTCTATCTTTTCTTTATTCGTAGATCTTTACAAATTTACAAATCTTTACAAATGTTCCAGCAACAAAGTCTTAAATTTGCAAAAAAATTCTAAAAATACAAATCAACTAAATCTAATTGAGTAGGTACTTTATTTGTTTAGATACCTATTTTTTGTCTTGGTAGCGTTTCCAAAACTTAAAAACATTTGGTGGATTGCCAAAGAGGCTTCTAATTGTAACAACTTGTATAATTCCAATTATTGCTATAAGTATAATATTCCTAATTGAAACTTGATCAACTAAATTACGATGTGCTATTTGCACATGTATATCGCTGGACATCGTTGCGCCAAGGTGGTGTTGCCATTCTACGATTTCATTTAATTGCTCAAATAGCCTTTGGGTAATATCACTAATATGTTTAACTTTTACGTCGTAGATCTCTTTATCCGGTACTCCTGTCACTGGATTCTCATCATCACTCCAACTGATGCGATTCTTGATAGTGCTATTTCTTCTTATGGTTAGATCAAAAAATACCTTTTTTACATTTATATAACTAAAACGGTTATCCAAGCAAAGTTTGTAGTCACCTGATTGTAGAGCCACTATCTCGATATTGTTTTCCAATTTTTTTTCATAGTTATATACCGTATTTCCTCCTGGTTCAGCTACTTTTAATGATATATCTAGTAAACCGTTGTCTCCACCATCAATCACATGGTAGAATAAGTTTACTATATCTTCTACTTGGGCATGTTGGTAGAAACACGCCTCTTTGCCGGGTTCAACATAAGTCGTGAATATCTCACGCGAAAAACTTGCGACTTCTTTAAACCAAAAGGTAGCCAGAAATAACTGTAAAGAAATGTGTACCATATTAACTTGATTTATCACAGTTTAGCTCTTATTAATCCGGTGTTTTCTTTTTAGAGCATGTCTTGAAAATGAAAACAATGATGTGTCCTATTTAGTTAAAGGAACACATATATTAAGTACATACCTATATGCTTATCTCAAAATTGATATAAAGATTGATAATTTTTTTTCAAGTGAGATACGTACGTGTAACATTTAACGTGATTTGTTTTCATCACTATCTACCCACACATTTTCAATTCGGCAAGGTTTTTTTCATGTTTTTCCAAGTCAAGGGTTTATAGCATTTCTCTACCTCATAGGTACACTTCGGCATTGAATACATTTTTTATTCAATGACTCTGGACGAGTGCCCCTGAAAATTTAAAATCCATCTAAATGAACACCACAGCATTTACAGACAAAACTACCTAACCTGTGTATGAGTAACGAAGAAAGTAGGACCCCTTACTCTAGCTACGTTGTGTTTAAAAAAAATGTGCCAAATTCGTAACACAACACCTTCCTAGCTCAAACCAAAAATCACGCTTTTGGAAGATGATCTTCCAAAAATCGTAAGCGTAGGGAAAAAACAAAATATCACAAAAAAGTATAGGTTTCTATTAGAAAAAATTAAGTTGCCCTACATTTCACCCTTAAGGGACAGTTACGTGAAAAAGTGCATAGCATAATATGAAGAATATTTTATATAAATCATTTCTTATAACCCCGCTAGTTTCCGCAATAATCGACTGTCTCAAGAGATATGTGACACCCTGTATGTAATTAATTAAGTGACATTTAAATATAAGATGACGAAACTGGTAGTCGCAAAGTTTACCGCGCACAATGACAAGATATGACATACAAATGCAGTTCAACTTAAATCCCAATAAATCATCCCCTGAAACTGATATCTTTTCTAAGCAAAAATGCTTGCTTCAAATGTGTCGTATATAACCCGCTATATTTATTATCGTTCTGTTTCGAATTCCATTTCTTTGTTATACCAGGACTAGGGAATGCAATCCCGCAGCAAAATCTCAATCCCGGTATTTGCGGGATCGTTAGGTGTTAATCCCACGGAATTTTGTGCCGTTAACTTCTGTAGTAAAATAAATCGCTAATTATCACAATATTCAACAAAAAAGTACCTTCAGCCTAACTTAGAACTCAAAAAAACCTTACCTGTAAAGCAAAAAAAGGTGAACTTTTAAAGTGCCTCGAAAATCATAATAAATTTCAAACGAAAAAGTTTAACAATTATTTTGCAAAAAAACAGTCGTCCCCTTGGTCGACAAATTCCTCAATCCCGCGGGATCTCGCTCTGTATTTACGTACGGGATTAATCTCGCAAAAATTCTGCGGGATTCCGGTATTTCGGGATCCTTGTACCGCTCACTTCGCTCTAGTGAGCGGTACCCTTTAAAGACGCAATACTTGCGAGATTATTGCAACAAATGTTTTTTTTGTGGGCGGTTGATATACACCTAAATCAATATTTAGTGACCGCACATTTTGGGCAAAGGGGGCAAGTTGTTAAGTTGATGAAGGAAAAAAGCTTATGTCGATATTTTTAGCGCATTTCCACAAAAATAAAAAAAAAATGCGCTATTGTGGCCACTTTGTCCGTCCGTCCGTCCGTCCGCTCGTTTTGCGACGCTACTAGTTCTTTATCTTAAGAGCTATTGTTCTACTTTTTGCGCTGTTTGGTTCGTTATGGTGTCGAGTCTTGTACCAAGGAAGGAATTTTTTCTGCGGTTATTGCTAAAAAAGTTATTGTAAAAAAAAACAAAAAACCGTTTTTTACATGTTCCATAATTTTACACTTTTGCCGTTTATTAACGATCCTAGAGATCGTTTATAATTTTGCATTACTATCTGTCGTCTGCCTGTTGGTCTGTCCGTCTGTTCCTTTGTCTGTCTGTCCATCTATCTGTCCGTGTGAACGATAACTTTGTTTAGAAATGTTCAATCGCTTTTACATCTCCGTTAGTTATGAACTGAATTGCATGAAATTCAATATGGGCATAGCTTTAGCCATATAATACGCAATGCAAAAAGTTGAATCGAATCGATTCAAAATTCACAGTGCCCTTTTCGCATCTCGACCATTTATAAACCGAATTGCAAACTTTTTTTACTTATAAAAGTATTTGAATGAAATTTGATACATAGGCACTTGGAATAAAGGAAAATCAAACGCCAATTTCAAATTTTGGTTTTGCGCATGCGCAGTGCCAACTTTTTTATTTATGGAAGAATTTAAACGAAATTTGATACATAGGCACTTGGGATAAAGGAAAATCAAACGCAAATTTCAAAATTTGGTTTTGCGCATGCGCAGTGCCAACTTTTTTATTTATGGAAGAATTTAAACGAAATTTGATACATAGCCACTTGGGATAAAGGAAAATCAAACGCCAATTTCAAAATTTGGTTTTGCGCATGCGCAGTGCCAACTTTTTTATTTATGGAAGAATTTAAATGAAATGTGATACATATGCACTTGGAATAAAAGAAAATCTAGCGCCAGTTTCAAAATTTTATTTTGCACATGCGCAGTGCCAACTTTTTTATCTATGGAACCATTTAAGTGAAATTTGATACTTAGGCGCTTGGAACAAAGGAAAATCTAACATTAGTTTTAAAATTTAGGTTTGCGCATGCGCAGTTCCAACTTTCTTATTTAGAAAAGCATTGAAATAAAATTCTTCACATAAACTGAAATTGAAGTAGCACGTTAAAAATGGATTTTAACAGAAGTCGCATCTTACAAATGGGAAATGAATGCAAGTGGAAATGCGCTTTATGTAAATCGTTTACGATTACTTTTTAACTTGTTTAAGAATTAAGGAAATGTGCTATTGTATGCGTTTGTCCGTCCGGACCCACTTCTACCGTTTTGAACTACTTCTAGGGGAATGGTCTTAGAGTCCTGGAATTTTTGCAGTAGGTAGCCTATACCTTGAAGGTGTGCCAGACGGCCATCAAATTTCGCTGCCTAAGAGGGCCCCTCCCCCCCCCCACGAATTATTTCCTGAAATGCTGTTTTTGAAAGTGAAACGTGCATAACTTTTACTTTAATTTAATCTCTCATTGTATTCTAATTAAAGGTCTCAACGAAAGGAACCGTTTTCTACCAACTACTGCCCTGGGGAGTGGAACTAGTTTTAGCCTTCATGGTACCCTAATGAAAGGTCTCAACGAAAGGAATTAATTTCTACTAACTATAGCCCTCCTCCTCGACCTCTTATCGTGATCGGGTATATTCCCTTATACCTCAAGAACGGATTGTCGGAATAGGGTACTCACAAAGGGCGACTGAGACGTCCGCCAGAAATATATCCATTGGTGATGACAAAACAAAAGCTATTTCGGTTTAAAAAATGCGCTTTATCTGCACTAGAGTTGTGCACAATTTATACTTGTTTTACTTACCTAGTTAAGGGTGGAAATTTAGTCTGGAACACTGAATATCTTCAAAACAACAGTTTTTTAAAAGAGGCTTTTTATAGTATCCACAAATATAAACGGTTCGCTACCAACCTACATACCTTCAGTTTGTGATCAATGGCGCACTTCTGCATGGTCAGAAGAGGTACTAGCAACCACTAGTTTTCATTACAGCATATATTTAAAGAGAGTACACTTTTTGTGATATAGCAACAAACTTATTATATTACATAATCAAATTTAAGAACAAAACTCAAATTGAGGAAAATGGTTTGTTAATTAATTTCATAATTTTACTTCTTTGAACATATGTTGTTAAAATATGTTCTCATTTTTAAAAAAGTTCATTCTAAATATAGTTCCTTCCATTAAACAGAGCGACCCTCGGGCCCTCTTAGTTCTGTAGACGCCTCGGTAGCCGCACGCCACTATACATATAAATTAAACATGGATTTCCTGAAATGTTTTTTAATGATTTTTGATACAAAAATCTGATGTAACTGAATACCGAACGATCCTCTTGATCTTCGCACATACATCATTTTTACAACACATCTTAAGGGATTGATTCTGTCCCACCAGATCAGTATAGCTTGTAAAAGCAATTTTTGAATCGGCATTAGTTTTATTTGTATTCGAGGTCCGTATAGGTACACACAAAATTTTATTTAAATATCCGAACAAATAAAAAATTTGAAATTGCGCATGCGCAAAACAATTTATTTGATTCGGCATGATTTTACTTTTATTTGAGGTGCCTACATATAAAATTTCATGCAATTCGGTTCATAAAATAAACTAACGGAGATATCAAAAAATCTAATTGCACATGCGCAAAACAAATTTTTTGATCGGCATCAGTTTTACTTTTATGTGAGGTGCCTACATAAAAAATTTCATTTAAATATCTTAACAAATAAAAAAATTGCCATTGCGCAAATACAAAAGTTGGGCTGCACATGCGCAATTTTTTTTCATCTGCATAGTTAGGTACCTGAGGTTTACGGAATATTTAATTATTTACTAACACCGAAAATCGAACATTCATATGTTCTTTGTAACAAGAATTATAAAAGAAACCCTTTTTTGAGGTTTGGGCTTTTGGCCCGTTAGTCTACGTAGCTGAAAAACAATAGCTCCCTTTCTTATATCCTGAAGAAGTTGTGTATCAGTTTTCAAAGCGATCGGACGTTTCTACACAAAGTTATCGTGCACACGGACAGACAGACAGAAATTATACACGATCTCGAGGATCGTTAATAATATCCAGTAACCACTATAATGTTAAATCAATGATGTCTTTAACACCAACACTTCTCAACAAAATTTTAGGGGTAACATAATATGTACTATACCTACAAACCGGATTTCCCTCTAAAAGCAAAAGAGATAACAAAAAAATACCGATGCTTTAGAGCACTAATAAACCGTTACAACGAAATATCGTCAGTATTACCATTACCATCACGTTTTTAATGACCATTTATTCTAATTTTACAATATACATATTATAATCAACAAAAATGCATCAAATTCATGTAATGGGCATTGAGATAATGCACTACTTAGTCTCTTCCCCAACGATCTTAGCGTACAGTACAAATAACGATTTTGAGATATTTTGATCAAAATCAATGTGGTCGCTAAAAAGGCATTAAATTAAATTAAATGTCTTGGTCATTAAGATAGGATAATGTTCTTGGTCTTTTTCCCAACAATCTCGGTGCAAGAATATTATGTGCTCAATTTAAATTTTAATTAAGTCGAAAAATCTAGCGCGCTGTTGCTAGGAAAAAAAGGATTGTCAATTATTTTTTTGTTAGTTTTAGAAAACGCATCGCTTTTTAATTAGGATATTAATTTCGATACCGGGTGATCGAAAAGTAGTGCGGACAATTTGAATTTTCCGTAAAACTAAACATTTATAACGTTGGTAACATACCAAATGTCATATATGTATGTAAAAGCAGTGGTGGATGAATTTAATCACTAATGCATAAATAAACTACCTTCTAAACATGGTTGCCAATTCCTTAAGTAAAAAATATTAAAAACTTAAAGCGCCCAATTTAAACTGTCTGCAGTTCTTTTTGATCACCCGATATAAATAATTCTCTGTACTTCTGCGTTATGATTAATTTAAGTTTACTAAACTATAAAGACTTTATTTTGTCAACAAATCGTATGGAAAGTGGTACTTTTTTGAACGATTTTTACTATGCGTTTCCATGGCGTTTAGCCCTGTCTATGAACAATCGCATCCATTTTTGAGTGACAGTTAAATCGTGAATGTCTATGATAACTATGATAATTATTCAGTTATCGGTTTTAGGATCACTATGCAAACAAATTTGAAAGTTGAGTCTTTCTTTAGGAATTTGCATGTTTAACTCGGGCTTTGGCCTCATGAATCAAACTCAATTTCATGAAAAAAAGTATCACTTCTAAAACTATTGTGGTTTATGTACCAAACAGACCAAGATAGTAACTTCCCAATGCAAAATGGACCCAAGGTCAATACATAGTCCAGTTTTCTAGCTTTATCTTTCTCCACTCTCCATTGTGATATGTACATCAGATCTTAAAAAACCTAACAAAAAATAATATCTTTTGCTGAAATGCTATTTATTCTCTACCCAAGAGAATTCTACATCACCAGTACCTATATGAGGTCATAAGGAGGCTATTTATACCTGGCGAGGGTCTACACTGTTGCTTGACCAGTTTAAGACCAGTTAAAGAGAACACGCGCCATGGTAAAGACAGACTTAATTAGTGCAATTGTGATTGAAATGCACTAAAAAGACCATTAAGGAAAATATGGAGAAATGGAAGGGGTTTGTTTAAAAATGTACTCTTCAAATATGTTAAAGTGAGGAAGAAAAAATTCACAATGAAAAAGATTTAACATTTACTACTTGTTGCTTCATTCTGTGCCAGATTCAGAATTGATATTGTATACCTACAGTCATGTAAAAAATATCCATAAACACCTAGTATAATTGCCATTCCTGTATTTAATTATTACTCCCTAAACCCTAATGGCTGTATGCACTGACAAATTTAAAAATCCATGACAACCATTGTAGCAATAATCGTTGCCAGGGATTATAAGCTACGCTTACGCTAAGCCTCGCTTAAATTTGTCAGTGCATACGGCCATAAGTGATTGATTACATTTAAATGTTACATACTTTTGAATACCACTGCTTGCTATGCAAACAATTGATATTAACACAATGAGGACACCTGTTTAAAAATTTTTCACTCACACTGCGGTTACTATCTAAATGTGATTTCACTACATTAGCAAGAGCTTCGATGAACATAGGATGATCATTTGGAGCGGGCACTCTTAAAATCGTAGGGTTATTGATCTCTTTGGCCAGGTCCTTACAATATTCAATGTCCAATTCGTGCAAAGTTTCTATGTGCTCGTTCACAAAGGCAATTGGTACTAACAGAAAGGTTTTTTTCCCTTGCGCAACGTATCCCTTTAACGCCTCATCTGTGAATGGACCCAACCATGGTAGCGGACCTACTTTAGATTGCCAAACCAATTGATAAGGATTACAGTAATTTAATTCTTGCATAACGAGTTGAACCGTTGTGCCAACTTCCGAAGGATAAGAATCGCCTCTATTAACAGCGGCTAGTGGTAAAGAATGGGCGCTGAATAAAATTAATGCTTCTTTTCGTTTATCTTCGGGCAATTTTTGTAATTCTTTAATGATTAAGTCTGCAAATGTTTTTGCTAACAAAGGCTGTGCAGACCACCGGTCGATCACACTAAATTTTAAAGATTTTGGAAAGTCTCTTTTCTTAAAAAGTTTAAAAATCTCGTTGAAGCTGGAACCCGATGTCGCACAGCTGTACTGAGGATATTGTGAAAAAACAATGACACGTTCCACTCCGTCTTTCTCTAGTGATGAAAATGCATCTTCAGTTGACGGAGTTGTGTACCGAAATGCTATATAATATTGATGAGGAGCAGTCGAAGGTGATAACGTATCTAATTTTTTGCAAAGCAGTTCGCCCTGTTTTTGAGTCCACTTATAAATAGGTGAACCACCGCCAATCTCCGCATACTTTTTCTGAACCTCTGGGGTTCGTCTTTTTGCAATCCATGGCCCTAAACGGTCTTGCATGATCGGAAATTGTATCATATCGCGATCAGTCATGATTTTATGCAGAAAACTAGGCACTTCGTCCAATGAATGCGGTCCGCCCATGTTAAGCATGACAACAGCAGTCTTCGCACTCTTTGTATGCAATTTTCGTATTTGAAGCAAACTTCTTACATAAAGAAGTTTATTTGTGCAGGAAATCATGATTAAACAAATTTCATGAACATAGAGGTTAGGTTATGTTATAACGGAGATAACACTGTTGCTAAATGCTTAAGTGCGGAGTTGCCGACGTCTCGTGTCAACATTTTTTAAAAATTACCAGTAATTTATGTTTTTTTAAAATATTCCATAAATCTTATTTGGATTTTATGGGTGTTTGAAAACAAAAACGCTTGTTAAATAATTATATATTTTGGTGTATTAAATAAAACACATCAGCATACCTAGATATTTCGCCATCACGTTTATAGGTACTTATAGGTACTTTTATTTAACTCAATGAACATTTTTGCTGTTTTGTTGTGAGACGAAAGTCGTTCGGAAGAACGAGAAGTTCCAGATCGCGAATTTAATGCTGTAACAAACATCTTCATTAGGTCAAACTAGATTCAAGTTGTTCATTCCCACTTGCTTCAAATAACAAAAAGGGGCAGATCACCTCGGTGTGACCCCACGGTATCATAATTGGATTTGACCCATTTTCAATTGGCTTGTTACATGTGGTATATATGCAAAGTTTGAACCGAATAACTTCAAACGTTTGCCAGAGGCAGAGAGGCGTGACCGAGGGCGTGACCCTAGGGGTTCATTGGATTTGACCCATTTTCAATAGGCTTATTACTTGTGGCATATAGGTCAACTGTGCAAAGTTTGCATCAAATCGGTTCAAGCGTTTAACAGTTATCGTGTCCACGGACAAACGGACACCATCGACTTCCCTATAAAGCTTGCATCGCTTTGCTCTGCCGCTTAATAATTAATATCGGAATCGCCACATCATCACGGTCTGCCCGTGTGGCGTGTGCCGCAGTTCAGTTGAAGCTGGACTGCGGTACTCAGGGTCTCTGGTTCGAATCCGGGTTCGGGCTTGGATATTTATAAATAGAGACCGGATTTAATGCTTTTATGCATTACGTAAATATTGTATGTAGCTTAAAATAAAGCAATAATTTACACGAACTAACAAAAATGAATCACATTGGCGCAAAGAAAATAGTGCATATTTTGCATTTTTGGGGTTTTTGTGCATATTTAAGATAGATTAGCATTTTATTAATTTTTTGAACTATTTTTATTACAAAACAAGTTCCCTGTGGTACTAATTGCAACAATTATATTTTTATTTATAAACTATAAAGATAAACAAATAATAAATCAAATAAAATAAAAATTATAAGATAGAAGCAGAACAAAAGAAAACAATAAAAATAGAAGAAAAATAAAAATAAAAAAAAATAGAAAGAATAAAAAAATAAATGAAATACAAAAAAATATGGCCCCCAAGTTTGTTAAATTATAAAACATCAGTGGTGTTCAGTTCAGCATTAATTTATAATGCAAGCAAATTTTGAAGTTCAACAAATGAGATGACGAATGTTGGCTGGGGAAAATGTTGAACGTTTAAATATAGAACCTCGTCTAATACCTCAGCTAAAGTGCGCTCCAATTACTCGTGTCGATGCGGAAAGATGTTTCTCTGTGTATAACCACGTAATAGGCGCACAAATTTTAAGATGGACCACTTGGAACAATACTTAGTCATTAATTGTTTTAATACAACTAATGTTTAAATAATTAGAATTAAAAAAGTTTCAATAATTATTTGGTCATTTTAATTTTTCATGCATATCTTCATGCTTTTTTGTGCATATATATGTGCATTTTTGACGTGTTTTCATGCATATAAGGCCGGTCCCTATTTATAAATGTATACTGTGTAATAAAATGTAACATCCGTTTCCAGTAATATATCGGATATCCAGGATTGCTATTATTATAGGTTCTAAATATCTTATCTTTATTTAGTATGTATACATACGATAAGGCAATGCAACCGCATGCCACAATTTGTGACTTAAACAAATAGTCGCTGGTATTGCATATCTTGAGACGGGATGTGAAAATTGATTGTACGGCTACTATCAAAGATTAAAGCAATAAAATCAGATTTCTTTGCTTCTTTATAGGATTCGGATTTATTCGATTTACTCGATTCATTTGATTCACTCGATCTACTCAATCTTTACTCAATGTACGCAATTTGCTCAATTTAATCAATGTGCCTACTCAATCGACCCATAGACATATGCCTATGAATCGACTCAATGGAACTCAATTACTTATACACCTTAACAGTACTACACTGTATAGATAGGAGCTGTACTACACTGTACAAAACCCTCATCGTAGGTACGCGGTACGACGCGCATATGTGGCGCATATCACTTAGCTTTTCAATGTACACTACAGCACCATCCAGAATTACTAACTATAGTTAGTAGGTGTAGTATAATAATTTTTCTGCTTTCCAGTTAATTGGCTTACAATTTCCACCATACCATTACCCACCCATCAATCGGTCTACAAACCATCTACATCTTTAATGTTTTTATAATAGACGGTAAATATGCTTTACAACTAATGTCCATCCATTTACATATCATGTAATGTTTACTTACTGCACCGGTAGCTTGGTAGGTGGGTTGGGTTGTGAAAGAAGATGGCAGGACGAGTTGGCTTTATTTTTGACTTTACAAACTAAAAGTTTTAACACATTAGGGTAACTACTGACTTGAAAGAACATACCTAAACCAGGCGCTGGCGTGAAATAATTAAAAATTATTTTAACCAAAACCACAAGGTTTTAGAGTAAAATTTTGCTCTTAATGTGACTACGTTGCAATATCCAAATCAAATTCCCTTTCCAGTAGGTAACATTTCCAGCGCCTGCTTTAACTACGGCAAAACAAGTTTGTACATTCGGGCAATACCCGCGTATTTTTAAACTTTACATTTTGAATTAAATTAAATGAAGTTTCTGCTACACAACATCACCTTATGATTGACGTAATGTCCGAAATCAATAACGAAATAAGAAAATAACAAGACAATTAGTGAAACATCGATTATTTCTTATCCAACCCAATTAATTACTTTATCCAACACCTCTATGTTATCCAGTCATTATCATGACGAAATTAAACGAGTAAGGTATAATATAACCCACTAATGAGTTATGGACGTAAAATAACTCACTAGCAAGATAAAGTACAGGAACCATAAGTAAATCCATATAAATTTTCTGACTACATTTTTTGTTGTTTATTATTCCCCATAGCAACGAATTATTGCTTTTGTATTCCATGCACTCTAGCTTTTCGCGGACACGCAGTTTTTAAGATTTCCACGTTTTAAACCAGCTTGAGGAGGTGTTGGATAAAGTTTTGTATGGTGCACGTGTGTTAATTACAAATAAGTCACTTGAGAAAATAACCCCACTCGGCCTGACGGCCTCGTGGGCTTACTTTTTTCTCGGGTGACTTATTTGTAATATAACACACTTATACCATAAATAACTATTTTTTCTTTACTATTAGGAATCGATGTTTGGAACGTATGTCCATTTGAAGCGTGGATTGGTTCAAATCTAATCTTCAATGGTTAATAGCCTTGCTTGTGAATTGCTGGGGGCGTTCTAAATGCCTAATAATATACATAAGTTAGAAAAAGGCAAGAACGTGTCTTAAAAAATTAAGCGCCAACGACATACCGGCAAAGCTACAGCGAATATACTATATGTTACGGATATTTTGTTGGGAGCTTTAGTTAAACGTTTCTGGGAACGTGAAATAGGTAGGTTTTAAAAAAATTTGTACTAGGAGTGACCCTGAAGGCCGAATCAATGTAAAATGTTTTCAAAATGGTTGCATTTCCGGAAGTAGCTAGTAACTTTGTTATTTTAAATGGCAACCCTTATTTTTTATTGCACTTAAACCCATCACACAATGAAAAAAATAAGGAATAAGAAATATGAAATAAAAAATAAGGAATAACAATTTTCAATCTACTGATGTTTATGGATTTGCACACAACACTGAAATATGGAATAAGCCTAGGAAATAAGAAATAATAATTTCGTTCAGTCACATTTTTATTCCTTATTTCATATTGCGAACCAATGACATTAGAAGAGGCGCGCACGCGTTATCTATTTTCATTATTTTAGATTGTTAACCCAAAATAAAACAAGTATGAGGTGTTGTTTTTGTGAAGTTATGAAATTGGAAGTTGGAATTATATTTGATGAGCTGCCATTATAATGACTTACTTCAAACAGCATGAGTGTTCTCATTGGCTTATAGTCTGTTGCTATTTGTTTGTTGTGTTTTGCGTGAACGGCGTCACTATTCCTTATTCCATTTCTTATTCCTTATTTTTTTCATTGTGTGATGGGCTTAACGGTCGGTGAAATAACTATTAATGAATAAACATTGATACTATTCATAAGCTACACCAAGAGTTCTTCGCATTCCGATAGGTGGCGGTTTCTATGGCCGAACAAACGCAACATCATCAAAATGCTGGTATATGAGACACTGACAAATGTAGTTTCTTTTGCCACACTCGATGCTCACTTCCAGAATATAACCTCAAATCAAACTAAAATGAAACCCGTATAAACTTAAGAATTAAGGTAAATAAATTCAGTTCATGTATTACTATCGTCTAGTTTTGAACACAACTTCAAATTATTTAACCGCCAATCACCGTTTGAAAAATGCGTTTTCTTGTGTAAAATGTTATGAGAAATTCAGAAGAAGGCCTAAATCATGAAATGGCAGCGCATATTTTTGTGTCTATTTATTTTGTATGTGGGAAAAGTTAAGTCGTTACAAAAAATACTTACAATTAATATTGATCCTGGCAAAAAGGATTGTTTTTTCCAATTTATTAAACAAAATGATACTCTAGATTTGGAATATCAGGTTATCGATGGAGGGCATGGTGATTTAGATATAACGTTTAGTGCCATAGAGCCAGGTGGTCGTCTATTGCACCTTGATGTAAAAAAATCGGAAAATGTTTATCAAATGGCAGCTCAACGAAGTGGAGATTATCAATTTTGTTTTGATAACACCTTTAGTTCCTACAACACGAAAACTGTGTTTTTTGATTTGTTTGCTGAAAGTGAAGATTATTGGGGCAACAATGAACATTTCGATTTTAACATACCAGATGTAGTTTCCGAGGATGAAGTTTACGAACTCAAAGTTGAAGACATTATTGAAACAATCGGAAATGTGCGTGAACATCTAACTAAAGCGAGGCATCTACAAGACGTGTTTAAATCGTTTGAAGCGAGAGATCGAAATATTGTGGAAGAAAATTACTTTACGATCAACTCTTTTTCCTTCTTTCAAGTTATTGTTATGGTAACTGTAGGAATTATTCAGGTAATCATGGTTAGAAGTTTATTTGATGATAGATCAAAGGTTTCAAAAATTTGGAAACGGCTGGATCCAAAATATTAATGCCATTGCAGGTTATTCAAATTTAGCAATATCATAGTGTGATGTTAATATAAGAGAGTGGTACTTTGTAAATACTTTATTTTAGATACAACTTAATGTTAAAAGAATCTCATATTTCTAAAATTACAATGCATATAGTGTTGTCATTAACAATTTTAGTAAAAGGATAGAAAGCACATGCCCTCTTACAAGGAATGATTCCAATGTATTTGCCAGCACTTGTATATGTGAATTTGATTTTCGTTTATTTTTCCCATACACATGTACGCGAATTTGTTTTTAAGACTGCTTCTTTATGTAAAAATGAATTATATAATTATTTAAAATGTACGAATTTCAATTTTTTATGTTATAGTTTCATTAGTGCAAAATGGTAAGCAGTTGCTTCTTAACTTTTGAATGCTTTTAATAATTCCTAATTGGTATGATATATGTATCAAAATAGAGGGAATATCACTTGGTGTGCCAAAAATTATAGCCATTATACTGGCATCTAAATTAAGAAAATGTATAGGGTGGTAAAAGGTGGTGTGTTTGCCTATTACATATATCTGCTACACTGCACCTGGCGCTTTGGCAGGTTATAGGTTACTTAATAAGCATCATTCAGTGGAGTATGTAGAGTTACGTTAGAGTATTTTTTTTCTATTTACTGTGTGCGGAATAAATGTTTGCCAAGAGTTTTGCAGTATTTTGCCTTCTGCCTTAAGCTGGATTCATATGCATACGAAATCCGACGATACTGTAATCCGAAAGGCGTATGAGTGGATAGAGTAAAACAGAAAAAGTGGTTATGTTAGGTGAAGAGCAGAACTGGAATATAATTTCATATGAATTCCAACCCTTGAC
>NW_022171893.1:0-645 GCF_008802855.1 Photinus pyralis
CTTGATGCAGACCTTTCTGCATTTAGGCGAATTGATCTTTTTGGCTGAGATTGTTTACTTACACATTATAAATACGTATTTTTTTTGTATTCTACATATATTCAGTCAATAAAGTGCAATTATTATTATTATTATTATTATTATTATTATTAAAATCTGGCGTTATTTTACGTATATTTCGTCACCTATGGCACCTATTACTCCGTTGACTTGAATTTCAAAAGGTTTGCCAAAGTCAACATTAATGACGTGATGCTACATGCGAATGATTTTAAATTTTGATCACCCTTATACAGGGTGTTTCAAAATTAATGGTCAAGCTTAATAACTTCAAACCTTAAAAAGTTTTTTTGCAAATGAAACCTATTTCATTTTTGTGCACTTTCAAATGTTGAAAAAATTCTACATCGATCAATTATTACATTCCCTATACCTATCTGTTATGCTTTCGTTTTATTAAGGATTTTCTAAAACCGTGACCGTTATATGCAAAATTTTCTTAGGAGGACTTGAAATAAGCGCATTAGTAGATTGTACCATCCTTGGAAACCTTACATGGGAAAAAGTACTGGTTTCAACTTAACGGAGCACCGGCTCATTCTACCCAGGATGCTTATATGCTTTTGAACATTTTTGAAGACAGGT
>NW_022171894.1:0-10703 GCF_008802855.1 Photinus pyralis
AACGAAAGGAACCGTTTTCTACCAACTACTGCCCTTCTTTCTGTCCTCTTATCAAAGTACGAGGTGGAGGAGGAGGGGGGGGGTGAGTGGAACTAGTTTTATCCTTCATGGTACTCTAATGAAAGGTCTCAACGAAAGGAATTAATTTCTACCAACCATAGCCCTGCTCCTTGACCTCTTATCGTAATCGGGTAATATTCCCCTATACCTCAAGAACGAATTGTCGGAAGAGGGTACTCACAAAAGGCGATTGAGACGTCTGCAAGAAATATATCCATTGGTGATGTCAAAACAAAGGCTATTTCGGTTTAAAAAAAGTGCGCTTTATCTGCACAAGAGTTGTGCGCAATTTATACTTGTTTCTATCTTATATGGATAGTATGATGATAAAAGTCAAACTTTTCGTTTTCACTTTGTATCTCAGAAACAAAACGTAGCTAGATGGATTCCATTTGCAGTATTCCGAATTTCACAAAAAGAAGGAGCACCGGGTTGCGAAAACCACAATACTCTTATCTTTAAAAATAGCTGAGATACCTACACTGCAGTCTCATAAAAAATTATTAGACACACGGTACATTATGACTCGCGAACGGTTTCAAATTCTCCAATTCTGTTTTGAGTATTATGTTTATCATCACCCAAGGAAGAACTGCCATTGCAATCTCGTGAGAAAGCAGTTTCACATTTTCTAATTTATCCAACATCGTAGCTTGAATAATACCAAGTTAGCAATACGAGTAGTGCCGACGTCACTTTGAACGCATTGCGTGTGATTATTCTTGGAATTCGCCCTGTAGAAAATGTATAAGCGATTACGTGCGATAATATCAACGTTTTAAACTTAACAACAGTCCGGATGAAAAACTTCGAATAATCTCAAAACCCCGACTTTTACAACGGAAAACGAGCTGACATAAAAAGCGCCGCTTAAACCCTTTTAATGCCGACTTCGGAACAATTAAGAAAAGGAAATTCCCTTAATTTAGTTTTACAATATTCTAGTCGTCATTAATATTTCATTACAACAGTTAAACTATACGGGTAGGGATTTTACTTTGTACTTAATAGGATATACATTTGAATCGATTACCAGTTATTAATAGCAGGGGAGAAACGCGATGATAATCTGATTTAATTCAGACGGATTATTTTATAACTTCACGCCTTCCAATAAACCCTTTGCAAAGTTTAACATTAAAAGAGGGAGTGCGTAAATCTATGACGATATTGACATTCCGCGACCGAACGATTGACGTCATCGACTACCCTTATAGGTTTCTCTGGACTTTGACAACATAACTTATTCAAACTTCACATTCTCAACTTCTCATTTCAATTTTCAAATTTTCGTTTTGTTTGGAGTGTTGATAAGCAATCTCGCATGTATCAAAGATGTACCGAAATGATCAGTGGCAATCGATTCGCGACTGGTGCGGTACAAAAACAAGTGTCCCAATTGTCTTAACTTCCTAAAACATGTTTTTCCAAGTTTGGAAGTTTAGAAAAGTTGTTAAGACTTTTTCGAGAATAATGTCGGTGATCTATCCCCGACAAAAGATTTAATGAGAAAAGTTACTCATTTAGGTTAGATAGCATTTGTTATACAAATTATGTACAGTCGAAATGGACCAATAAATCTGAACATGGCGGAGGTATTTGAAGTGTGCATAATCAACTGGCTGTAAATACACAAATTTATTTATGGGTGAAATGTTCGGACAGGTCCATTGGGAATCAACAAGTGAGTTGTGTCAACCACATGCTTAACAATTTTATTTCTGAAACGATGATCTTAATGGTACAATCAAATTATTGCATACGAATACTTTTGTATTGCCGCTCGCTTATGTGCTGAGAGTTCTTTTTTTCTCACGTAATAATGAATCAAACTAACATGTGGTTTTTAATTTTCTATTGTGAAGAAAACCTTAGAAAGTTTCAAAGTTGTTTGTTGTTGTTTAGAGCTTCCGGCATATCGGTGATTTTGTGACCTGTCTTTTATTCTTAATCCATTTGGGATCACATCCATTCAGTTCGATCTGAGCCTAGTCGTCTTTCTATCAATTTTTGGGTCAGATCTTGATGTAATAAATTTGGTTTTATTGCCATAAATGTTCTTTGTGTCTTTGTGTTCTATGGTCAAAATCTTCGGAAAACGTCTCTTCCCTGTCAATCTAAGATGAGTCGGTTATCGAGTTATTCGAGCGTGTTAAGCCTTCTTTAGTACTAGGTGAGTGGACACCATGGTGTAAAATGAAGAGATATACCAACTGCTCGTTAAATTGTGAAGGAATATCGTGGCCGATCCAATGTACGAAAGAGAGGGCATGTTTGCCAGCCTATCACACTTCTACTAGTGGAGTATATTTCGAAAATCCCGATCACTGTGCATTTATTTCAAAACTCAGGGCAAACCGAAAATTTATAGAAGAAAAATTGAGATATAAGTATCTTCAACGGTTTATGAATAACCTCTGACCTCATACAGCTTTCTGTGGGTTTCAAAACGCAAAGGCGAGTGACCATGATTTTCGTAAGAAGACGTCAGTGGAAGTATGATAGAGTGCGCCCAGCTTGCCGTCTCTCTTACAATGCATCGTCTATAAATATATAGGATATATAAACGGGATTCACTTTGTGTGTAGGTATATTAAAGATAGGAAGTCCATAGAGCTCTCTTACTGTACACAATGTTAGAGAGCATACTTGAATTCCTAGTTAATTTCCTATATGGAGGATTCCTTTTGAAAATGTTGTTTTCTCAAAAGTTCTGGATAGCACTAGAAGATAGTTCTACCCTCGGTTCTACCGATAGCTATAATGACAAAACGTAAGTGTGATATTCCTTGTGAAGTTAGCACACTAATTTTTTGTGCCCAATTTCTTATTGATTTTTCAGAAGTATTTTGATGAATATAATACAACCCTTAGAACTATAAGAGTAGAAGTAAGGGCTTTGGCGAGAGCTTGGGAATAAAACCTTCGTAGCTTCTTCGAAAAGTTGAGTGCCACCCAGCTTCTTTGAAAAACGTAACTAAGTATCCCTGTATAAAACTGGGAAGATAGAATGAAATTCATTAATTTTTTATTTTATTGCCTTTATTTTATAGTGGGCGGAGTGTTGGTACCCTTCCCACTCAATCACATATAGCCATGGTGTACTTGGGATTCGAACCAAGGACTCTTGTAGCCAAAGTTAGAGCTACTAACGTAAACTCACCTGAGCTACTCATATACCCATTACTCTACAACGTAAATCAAAATCAATTTAATAACTCAATGTAGATTGAACTTTCAATATCAACGCCAAATAAATCCACATATATCAAAACTATCACGTTAAAATTGAATTTAAAACCCAATAAACCTTTAAAGCGGATCTAAAAAAAGCTGCAGAGCACCTTGGTGTAACCCTACGCTGTCACTGAATTTGACCCATTTTCAACAGCCTTATTATATTACATGTGGTATCAGAGTGGCGGAAAAGTATGGAATCAGCGAGCTACAGCCTTAACCATTCGTTATATTGAAAAAAGTGTGAGATGAAAGTTGTTTGATATTATATTATATTATGCATGTTTTGACGTTTCGAATGACATCATTCAAAAAGCACATCTCTGAACTTCTTCGTAGAGCATACTGCAATCTAAAACTAATATATAGCAATAGGCAGTATCTTAATCGAAACCTCGATCGAAACATTAGAGCAATTTTATGCGAAGCACTGATTTTATCGCATTTCAATCACTGCGATACTGTGTATGGCCCATGCTTAGATGTCAGCGATGTGAAACGCATTCAACGCATGCAAAATTCCTGTCTTCGTTTGATTTTTGGTGTAAGGAAGCACGATCATATTAGTAATAAGTTAGTTGAAGTCAAATGGCTGAACATGGCTAATAGAAGATTATTACATGCTGCCACCTTGTACCATCGTATCATTACTACTAAAGTTCCACCGTACTTGTACTCCAGGATTGCGTTCAGTGGCGATGCACATAACGTAAATATTAGGTCAAAAAATGTTTTGAGACCACCTAGATACTACACTACTATCTTCCAAAGATCGTTTACGTACAACGTCTTTAAATTGCATAACTCCCTTGCGTATGAACTGAAAAACTGTACAGTAAAACAGTTTAATAATCGTTTTAAAAAGATATTATATCTGAGTCAGTTATGATTTAGTTAGCTGCTAGTATCACTTTCGTACCATAATCATTTCATATCATTTTTCTTTTTTATTTATTTATTTCTCTTAGTTTGGTTTTGATTTCATGATTTTCTCATTCAAATTTACCCAATTTTTTGCTTTAGTTGGTATGAACTGCTTATCTGTTGCCATTACAGTTCTATAATGTATAAAATCTAATGAGAAGGGGTTAAGTGGTAGAACAGACGGTAGTATTCTACGTGTCTGAACTTCGCCCCATTGGGTTGTACAAAAGTATAAGGGTAAATCTATATTAATTTTATTTTTAACTAATCTGTATCAACTCAATAAATGGCTATTATTATTATTATTATTATTATTATTTCAAGTTATGTCATGTTGAGCATTTTTTTTGAAAACCCTGTATTATTTTAGTCTTTTATGATGCTCTAGACGAGGAGCTTCAAAATGGTATAGGGTTTTACCACTCTGTAGTTCTCAGATTTCAAGATATTTTAGATTTAATGTAATTAAATGAAAACATTGAGAAATGCGTATGTAAAACATAACATAACTTGAAATGACGTCATTAGAAAAAATACCCGTGTCCGTCAAAACATGCATAATATAATATAACCAACTTTCATGTGTTGACATGGTTGAAGGCTGTAGCTCGTGATTCCATACTTTTCCGCCACTCCGTATATCAATTGTGCAAAGTTTGAACCTAAACTCGAACCCCAAAGCAAAAGGTTTTAATGTTTCTGCAACACTGCCTTCAAACTTTTCAAAGGACCGTGAGATGTGTCTGACGTGATCCCGAACGTCTGATAGTACGGGACCGCCACAAGATGCCTCGCAAAATGGATTTTGAGATTTTTGTAGAATTATTTTCTTGAAACAATGTGAACAAATGACACGCTCTCAGGAGGTTGCGACATGTTTGTCAATGCACAGAAAAAAGCATCACGAACTGGAGTCACTGATCGGCCGGAGGGGCGGAAACATTTTTTAAACGCGGACGCGTCGCATGCATGCGCAAATTGACCGTTCCCCATAAACTATTATCGAAATATGAACCCTAGTTTAATAACGATTGAAATGTTGTGCCAGAAATGGCAAACTTTGGTTTCAACCGCGGGGCTCAGGTTCGATTCTTAGCAGGCAAAGTTTTTGTTGTATTTCAAGAATGCGGTATCCTAATTCAATAGAGTTGGACGTAGGTTATTTGTAGGTTAAGGTTGTCTTCTAAAATTGGATGAAAGGAAAGTATGTACAAAATGCTTGTGGAGTTTCCGAAACAAATTGTTGTTACCCAAAATCGTCTAAAAACCTTCATTTTCATGGGCCTACTTTCTGTTCAGGAAATTTTTATTTCCAATTCGACAGAGGCAGAGCAGACTACGTTCCTGCCGCTTTAGCACTTTACTTTGGCCGCACCGTCACGTTACCGGCCGCATCTGTGACATTGCTAAAACGTCTATAGGACTCCTGCCCAACACTGACAGATTACATTAATCAAAAGTTCATATATAAAAATGAAATTTTATAAATTAAAAAATACCATTCCAGGTAAATTTAATTTTAAAAAAAACTCGTCAGTACATTACATTCAGTACTGTGTCTTTTTCCGGGATTGTTATATGTAAATAACTATTTTAGATAGTGCAAACTCCCGACTAAGAAATCGTAAAGGCCTCGTGAACGGTTTTTTCCCAGTGACGTAAACTAAGAAGTACCTGTTACTGTGTTTCACAGCTAAGTAAATGGGTTCTTGTAACGGAAATAATTTGCGGGACTCAACTCTACTGGCCGGAACACTATGAACGTTTCGCGGATTGAGTGATTAATTTTTTAATTATTTCCTTTGAATATTGAGACGATCTTAATCAATTTAATTTCTGGCACGCGATTTAATTTTAATCCCGTAAAATCCTCTTGATAGACAGAAAGATTTTAATTTAAATTAGAAATTACATCGTCTTTATTTTTTGTGTTGAGACCGATGATTATTTGAAATTTAGCGTAAATAGTGAAAGCAACAGTTCGGGCATGTTTTTCAGCGATTTAGGATTTAGGCCTTTGCATCCCTAACGCCTATCTCCTAAGCTAAAAGTTATTTGTTCATCAAGGAAGGACCTCAAGATAATATAAAGCACGCTACAAGAAACAAAAAAAGCTTACCCTGTATTAATCAAATATTTGTCATATATACGTTTGTTTTAAAAATCTTTCAATTTCAAACAAGTCTAACGTTCCGATTTTTTTAAAATTTGAATTAGTAACAGTTGTGCCATCGCAATGTTGTCAATTCGCAAGGTTAGGATCTCGCGATTAGTATTATTTACAGGTTGTCTCGTAAACTGTCGACAAACCGAGATTTGGCCTTAAACTTACGCGAGTAATGTCATTCGAGTGATGGAAATGGATCCGGACTTTTGGCAACGAATTCTAATGACCGACGCGGCTCATTTCACACTTTCTGGAGCCGTTAATAAACAGAAGTTTCGCTTTTGGAGCACCCTGCGGAATTCACGAAACACCTTTGCACGTTCAGAAAGTGACTGTTTGAGCCGGTGTCTGCTCCCAAACTATCCGTCGGCCTTTCTTTTACGAAGCTGGTGAGACAGTAAATGGCAACTGATATCGGTGGATCCTGCAACACTTCATGTTACCGCCAATGCGTCAAAAGGGTCCGAGAGATTTTTGGTTTCAACAAGACGGCGCAACATACCATACTGTTCTTGTCAGAGCTTCCGATGTCAAAAAACGGCGATATTGACTGGCTATCAAGATCCCTGGATCTTACCCCACCGGACTTCTGTTGATTTTTGAAGAGTATACGCTGGTATACCGAACACGATAAATGAACTCAAACAAAACATTAGAGCTGAAATGGTAGCAATATCGCGTGAGACACTGACCAATGTACATAATGGAAAATGCTAGAAAAAGAGCGCATTTCTGCCTCACCAATAATGGCGATCATTTAATTGACATTATTTTTGGTAACTAGGTGTAATACATTGTAATGGATTTAAGTTTAATTTAAAAAAAATCCGTAAATTGTCAGTTATTCAATAATTGACCAGATTGAGATGGCGCACCCTGTACAAATTAATTACAAAACTCGGCCAGTTATTACGTATTGTTTATTGAATGGAGTCTATGTTTTATACAGAAAAAACCCTTTTATACCCAATGAATGTGAAATGAAAGTTTCCCAAATCAGCACTAATTTTTGTTCTAGATTTCCACGTTTTCGTATCTCGAATAAAGCTTTATTAAACCGAACTGGCTATAACGAAAAAGTGTTTTGGTATCGTGCCAATGCATAATTACGAAAGGGGTGTGTGTGATGGGTGGATCTTCTGTAAACGATACTAAAGCGTATCTTCAAATCTTAAATAAGTATTTTATGAAGGAGAATCGGAAATAAATTTCTCTATTTGGAAACGCCATTCGAAACCACTTATAAACGTAATTACGGTATAAATTATTTCAAATACCAAACCACGCTACGAACAAGAATGCCACAGAAGAATAATTGTACTTTGGAACACCCACACTTACATCATTTAAATACTTTGTTATCCGCTTATTGAACAGCATTCGATACATGGAATGAAATTATGCAATTATATTACGTGCGGATTGAAACTACACTTTTCAGGTGTAAGGTTTCCGATTGCTCCGGAACAATAGAAAATGAAAACTTTCAATTCGTCTAGTTCGAAGAAAGCCGCACAAGTACCTTCTCCATGATCCGATAATCTTAAAAACGCCGAAAATTTTAAACAAATTCAATTTAAAGACGTGTGCGTGCTTTTAAGCGCGAATATGAATTGCGCGTCTTCATCCCCAATGATTAATTTCATTTCTGGGCGAGCTTTAAATGATCCCTAAAAATGTGGATCTCAATATTTTCCAGACCTTCCCTTTTAAAACCCGCGTCTACATTAATCAAAAGTTCAAAAGCAATAATTTACCCGAATTTCTTATATCGTCAAAGTTTGCGCGTACTCACCTTTAACATTAAATGCACGGGAGGACTTATCGAAGGTGGTTTCTTCTTCTCTTGATGGCACAAACATGATCTTATCCACGGCATAATGGCATTCCACAATTAACGTAAAATATCAAAACATTCCTATAGTCTTAAGTTATTTCTAAAAGCAAAGTCTAGCACTTATTCCTAAAGCTTTCATTTTGACAAGTCTCACTCAAGTCGATATTATAATTTTATGTTTCAAGCGCAATTGCTGAAAAATTCGTGAAGACGAATTGTTGACATTTATGCGTGACGAGCGATTTATTAGCGAAGCAATAAGCAGCCAGCGTAGTACATATCAGCTTTAGCGTACGGAGTCCCGGACGCGACTGACGGATAACCAACAACGCCAACCGGAACTATGAGCTGCAGCCTCCGTACCCTACAGTTCAACCACCGTTAGTTGCTTAATCAAAATAAACGCGGCTAAAGACATTCTGTCCTATCTGAGAATATTGCGCGATTCGCATATTAACTCTAGTATACTTACGCCTTCACTTTACTAACAATAAAGGACGGAGCGGATATGGAATGTTAAACGAAAATTAAAAGGAATTTGACAAAAATGTGACATTCCGCATTCCTGTTCTAATAAATTTTGTCAAAGGGAAACTAACAATGACATTTCTCAGTATTCGTGCCCCAAGATGTTGATTTAGGAAGGGTTGTTAGTACAACCTATAATTGCTAAATGATAATGAAAAACCTTGCTACTGAATAGCAAAGTACAAGGTGAACGATAATGACATGTTTAACAATTTATGGAGAGTAACTTTGTTAGCGTTAACTTTTTTCCAACATTTAAAGGAAAGATTCAGAAAGTTTACACGGATATTGTTATGGTAATTGGCTATGCGCCTGTGTCTGAATTCTACTACATATACCTTTATTAGGTACCTACCCTTCAAGGTGTAAGAAGTTCAGAACTGACACATGGATCCTCTTAGTTTTCTTTACATTAAAATAGTGCACCAATGTCGTACCCCTTCGCATCCCTACAAGTAAACTATATCGCTCGACCCAAATAACTCGCGTCCGGAAAGTTTGCACGCAGACAATTCCTACCTAAGCATGTCGTTCCCTGGACAATTTCGCACCCCAATAATGAGCATCTGCAGAGTTCGTGTGCGGTCAACTCGCTAAGTTATTAAATAGTTGCGTTATTTATAAAAAAATCTTGAGCGCATATGTTACAGTGTCTGAAAAAATGTTGTATGCAGAGCTTCCTTTAAAAGAACATACATACCATTTCCCATGTGTCCTGTTAAATTGACACATCAATGCATTAGGCAATTTCAATATTATTCATAAATGCTAAAATGTCCACAGAGGAAGAAAAATGTTGATTGCGAATTGGTAAAGCAATCTGGTTCCAAACAGTTTAAGAAAAAGCACGTGACGTCATGACGTGTACAGGAACAAATTTTCTGAAAGAACGATGTCAGCGTTTAATGCTATCCGCCTACTTGTGAACCTTTAGGCTTTAAAGATTTTTTTTATTAAAATTTACAAATTTGGCCGATATAGAAAATCTTATACGTGTACCGCTTCATAAGGAAAGAGAGCGGAACTAATAGCGAAAAAATAAAGCATTTTAAGATAAGAAACGAGTGTACAAGCAGATAAGAGTCGAAACGTACAGTGTTGGCCGGTTTCTAAAAAAACCGTCGGACGAGGATGAGGGACCGTGTTTCTGCTTATATCGAAACGATTTTACAAAATGCCGCGAGTCCACATTCACAGTCTTTGTCCGAAAAAATTAGTTACTTCAGCCAAATTCGTTTCAGCCAATTTAACAACAAAATCCCGTCCACAAGAAAGTTAGCACCTGCGCACTACATGCACACTTATTCTTACATGTTATTTCAACTTGATATTATAAGAATTTCATATTAGCGTATAGAACAGCGATCTCAACCTTTTTGTATTGCGACCCCCTATTTTCTGGTCTGATGACCGCGACCCCCTAGTACTTAATCCTATTGTTAATGCCATTGAGGAACCCAGTTAAATGAACTACACGCTAAACTAAATATTTTTTATTTATTGTTAGCGAGTTGAATACATACAACAGTTATGTAATGCCCTTATACGGGGTGTCAATTTTAAAACTATGCAGTCGGCCATATTTTCCAAACTAAAGAAGATATTGAAAATCGCGCAAAACCGTTTCGGGGGTATCGAGGGTGAACCAGAATGACGTTATAAGTGACAACCCTCCCACCCCCCTAACTCCCCAGCCCCCTCTTCAAAAATCCTAAATGGCAACCCCATACTTGTGACACTCGTTGGAAAGCTACTGAAAAATGCTTTCCAGTGGTTCCAATAAAGTCAATATTCATTAAGACAATTTAACAAAAATTTAATAATTAACACAAAAAAAGTTAATTTTGATATTAAGCGATTTATGTTGTTATTGTCCTTAGCACTTCCAGATTTCGTTAAAAAATCCAAACAGATTTGATTGCTTGCTCATTTTGAAACTAAATAAATTAA
>NW_022171895.1:0-1990 GCF_008802855.1 Photinus pyralis
TTTTTTTTTAAATGGCATGGAAGGTTATCCATTTGCCACAAAATTATATAAGTTTATATAATTATTATTATATAATTATATATATAGTATTATTTATATAAGTTTAAGTTGATAAGCTGGTCAACTTTGTACAAGAAGTTGCATAGTAACTCAAATATTATTTTTTGGTTAAGGGAAAGTAAGTGAGCAACATTATGCATAAGGGTCACAATTTTAGAAAATCCAAAATAAAACGGAAAGCATAACAGATAGGTATACGGAATGCAATACTAGATTGATGTAAAATTTGTTGTTGAAGTTAATAAAGTTGACCATTAGTTTTAAAACACCCTGTAGAAGGGCGATCAAAATTTAAATCATTGTCACGTAGAATCTATTTTTGAATTTTGAAAAATCTTGAATAACTTGAACACCTTTGATGATAGGTATAGGGAAATGGTATCAAACGACGTAGATTTTCATGTAGATTTCGAAAATGTAATAAAATATAGGATGTTCTATTTAAAATAAGAAAGTTGCTATCGACATCTGGTAGAACCGGAAGTGAATAAATCATGATTATATTTTCTTTCGATAGATCATAAAAAAGTATGTCGGTATGTTCAGATTTAAATTGAATACTTCTAGGTATGTGGTTAAGGGTAATCTTGTTATCGTATAATGTAGTCATTTCAAAATAAACCCAACTCAACAAATTACCAAAGAAAGAAAAGAGAAGGGGTATTTGAATTGATATTTATTTAGATACTAATTGCTTTGTTTGTGAATGAATAGCACCTATAGCCTGCAGTGTTTTAGAATCTACATTAGAAAACATCAAGGTTATTTTATTTCAAAGGTTACCTGGTAACTATGTGGGCGGAAGCGGGAGGGACGAAATGTATACGTCATCGAGAATTCAGACATTGACGTTCAACGTTGTTTGTAGTCGCGCGGGTGCTTATTTTTCTTGAGTTATAGTTTATTTGTTTAAAATTTGTTGAATTTTGAAGTGCATAAGGACATATTTTAGCTGTAGATACCTGTTTGGTGGAATATAAAGACATTTAGTTTGTGAATTTTGTGGGTTTTCATAGCCGTGATTGAAAGGTTAGTTCATCAATTATATGCACTTTTGTATGTTATAATTGAGTATTTTTTTTAGATGAGTGGCGGTAACACTAAAATTTCTCATCCTGGTGTAAATAAAATCTCGGTTTTTACGTTTCCCAAGGACCCTACCGTTCTTAAAGAATGGGTAAGAAAATGTTTCACATCCGGCAGCAAACTAAAACATGCTGCGCCCTCATTGGTCAAAACGGCCAACCGATGAAAGCGTAGCGTCCCTGGCCGCAAACGTTTAAAAGCAGAGCCACGAACTCTGCAAAGTGCAACGCAATTTCTGCTTCGACTGCACTTCAAGAAACAAAAATCTCTCCACCTACAGAACCAGGTCGCCTTGCCAGCTCGACCTCGCGCCACACTCCATCAGTCAGAAGACCTGCATCTGGGCTCACCCCAACGACAGAGCTCGCCGTGTGCAACTATAAATATACATATTCCATAAAACGCAACAGCATTTTATTTGGCGCCATCCGCTAAAGAATGTTTAGAGTTTTAATTCCCAAAGCCTAGGTATTAATACATAGGGGTGGTTCCTATTTTGTAGATCGCGGAATTTTATCCATTTCCACCCCTAAAATTAATTTGATTACATTTTCACAAGTCCTCGTGCAATGTAAAATAGCTTACGCACCACACTCATTTTTTCAATACTTTGATTGCTTTCAAAGGTGGAAGTCGATAAACTTCCAAGATTTCCAATATAAGATCCACCCTTATATACATATACCCATATAAATCCAAAAATATACTGCAAAAAACTAAATTTGTTACCCCTTTTATTAGCATTGTAACCTATGAGCAATTTTAAATGTGAATTCTGGATGACGTTTTCCCGCCTTCAAAATGCAAGCATTCTATTGGTTTAGAGTTACCAGACAACCTTTCT
>NW_022171896.1:0-715 GCF_008802855.1 Photinus pyralis
CCCCCCGGTGATTCGCTATTCCTCGAAAACGTTTACTGTTAGCACTTACAACGATACTTTTCCACAAACTATCATCGAACTTAAGAAGTGATATTCTGTGAGGTACGGAATACTCTTTTGGAAAGGAGGATACGCCTCTCTTATCCCAAAAACGTAGTACCGGGGGTCTGGGGGGTATGGAATACCCCCCAGGATCATCCCCCAGGAGACGGAGATGCAATTACCCTCTCTCGAAGATTAAGGCAAATGTGATAGGAGAAAAGCAAATGGAATTATTGAGTTCTACTTTGTGGAGGGCACATTCTCCTGGCTGGGGGGTATTCCATACCCCCCCAGACCCCCCGGTGATTCGCTATTCCTCGAAAACGTTTACTGTTAGCACTTACAACGATACTTTTCCACAAACTATCATCGAACTTAAGAAGTGATATCCTGTGAGGTATGGAATACTCTTTTGGAAAGGAGGATACGCCTCTCTTATCCCAAAAACGTAGTACCAGGGGGTCTGGGGGGTATGGAGTACCCCCCCAGGAGACGGAAATGCAATTACCTTTTCTCCAAGATTAAGACAAATGTGATAGGAGAAAAACAAATGGAATTATCGCGTTCCACTTTGTGGAGGGCACTCTCTCTTGCCTGGGGGGTGTATTCCAGTATTCCATACCCCCCAGTCCCCCCGATGATTCGCTTGTCCTCGAAATCGTTTATTGTTAAC
>NW_022171897.1:0-13596 GCF_008802855.1 Photinus pyralis
AATGCTACTAATACTTTATTTACATTATACCTACTTAATGCATTCATAAAAAAATTAAAGTTATTTACAACAAACGCGATGAAAATTAAAAATCTTCAAATTCGAAATTCTTTCTCTTTTTACAATCTACTTGGTTTCTTCTCATCATTCTCTTAACTGGTGTGGTCTTAAAAATGTTATCAGAATCCTTCACGCTTTCTTCTTCTTCGTACACATCCTCAATTCTTCTTCAAATTGTCGCTAACTCTTTTTCTCCTAACTTTTTCATGTAATGCGATTTCCGGTCGGTTAATACTAGCTTCGTTTGAATACTGGCTATTCTCTCTTCATGAAACTTAATAACTTCATTTCTTAAATCTTGCTCTAGACGTTGGCTTAGAGTTCTTGTAGCGATGCCAAGTCCCTGATGGTATTCAATTCTTTCTCCTTTAGTACTAGCGGTATAACGGAAATTCTTGAAAGATACTGCATTTTTTTATACCAAGGTGCCACTTGGTACAGTTGTTCCTTAGAGCCATTTAAACGATTTGACCCGAAGAACACTTGAAATTTTCCGTGTGGGTAGATTTTAGAGGGGGTGGGGGTGATTTACCGTAACATTTTTTTTAAAACTAAATATGGCCTAGAGTCGAGATCTGGGTGTCGATTTCGTAAGATTTTAACCCGAGGAATGCAATGGTAGCGCCAGAAATGTAATCTGGATACAGGAAGTCCGTGAAAAGCCGCCATTTTTAGAAAATGACAGACTTTTGATCGAATTATATTTCTAAGGCACACCGGGTCGTGTAAGGTGTCCAGACTTATGTTTTTGGGGTCAGGGAATTCATTTATGATAACAAAAATACCTAGTCTCCTGTGGACTGATTGTAGTATATCCCTCACAAAATTTAGAACTTCTTCCCCTGAACGAGTCTAGGTTTTAAATTCGTGACATTGTTTAGAAAAAAATAGGTTCCTTGAACTTAATATAAATACCGTGCCGAAATAGAAAGAAAACTAGGTGTAAATACTAACCTTGCTTAATCCTCTGTCTGTATAAATAGCACTCAGTATATTTATAACACTTTTTATCACGAAACATAAAATCACACGCGAATTCGCAGTTCCGATTAGCCTTTCCCGCACACCGACGTGAAGGACTGTAGGTAACCGACTGATTAGAATATTGTTTTCATTTGCAGTGTTCACCTGCAACATTTTGAATATATACAGGTTTTCAAGGGGTTATTATCACCGCATTCCATACTGGCGAATCATTAGAAATCAATGAATCTACTTAGATGAATTTTCTTTTGGATAACGTGTATAATGCAAAGGGTCAATAATACACTATCTGTTCAATTTAGTAGATAGTTCCTATTGGAATGAACACATGCCTATTTGCAGGTATTTGTCAGTTAAAAATGGATAGATAGGGTTTTAAGAAAAATCAGTTATTGCACGGAATAGAAAAGTAAGCAAGCATGCACTATAATTAGGGTTGCCATCCGTCCGGATTTCCCCGGATTTGTCTTAGTTTAGGGAGCCTCCGGGCGGGTTTTCAATGGTAGTCCGGGTTTTGAGGTACTGGAGTGGGTGAATTAAAAATCTTTCTGTCAAAATTCACTAGTGGCACAACAGTGGACAAAATAAAGGAATTTATTGAATATTGAAACAGTCCTTTGGAGTTCTTTTAAGAAGCGAAAGTTAAAGAAAGTACAAAACACTTTAATGAACACAAGTGAGAAAAAATATGGAAAAAGTAATGACCAAAATGAAACAGATTCAATCAGCGATTTTTGTGTTACTACAACACTACAACTAACTGTTCATGGCAATGAAAAACAACTCCCTGCTTTTTCATTAGTACCTAATTTTACAATAATTAAAACTAAATCAAGGCGTTAAGGAAAGCAGACATTTTCAAATATCTCAACACAGTCTCGTCAGTGATAAAAATAAAGTACAATTTCAAAGATTATAATTGTGTAGATTTTTATAAATATCTTTTAAGTAAGGAAGATATTCTAAACGCTATTGGAAAGACGGAAAATACCGAAGACCTGAAAAGTAAATAGTTCCCTTATTCCCCAAACATTTTATTTTACCAAAGGCCAAATTTTTGTTGCATTTAAAAAATATTGTTATTAGCTTCTTATAAGTTGTATTTTATTTTGTTAAAAAAGTGTATTATTGCTTCATTTAAAGAATTTAAAAATATAGATAAGCCGTTGCTGATTCCTAACAAAGAAGATTTTTGTTTCGTGATAAAAGTACGCCTTGTTTTATTTAGAAAAATTAATTGTTTGTTTTATTTCTTTAGATTAGAAAATATTTTTTCTAAAATTCAGTTGATACGTCCGAGTTTATAATCCCTAAATCCGGGGTTTTCACGCTTCCTGTCCTAGTTGGTAGAGTTTTGAGATGGCAACCCTAACTATAATCATATAATCTCTTCTCAAAAATTAATATTTAAGGCACTTTTTTCTTTAATTCCATAAGTTCATAGAATCACTGATTGTGTAGGTTGTATCTACCATGGAGGTACAATGTACAATAGGTATCTTTTACCTCCATGTTATCTACCTTTTTCCAATTCCACAGTCAGAAAAATTGAACAACTTTGGATTTAATAAATAATAAAATAATTAGGGAAGCCAGTATTTGAATATCACGTATTTAGCATTATAAATCCTCAGATACGTCACCACGCGATATAGATTTACGTCGTCAATTGTGTTGAAAGCAATTAATCTAAAAATGAAGCGTTTCAAAGACTACTACCCCATAAATCGCATTGCGCAATGAAAACAAAATAAATGTTTATTGGACTACTTTTCCGGCGGTTTACTAATGGACCAGACAATAGTGCACCAAGTCATTCGCTCGTAATTACATTCGAATTTTGACAGGGACAACAAGTACCTACCTATAATACTTTACAGGTCTCTAATTAATCCAAGGAGCCATCTTAATTACATAGGGGTTGATGTGAATCAATTATAACCTAATCGAATAAATATTCTTGAGTAATACAAAAGGATAAAATACGTTGAAATACATGGAATTGGGAAAAGCGAAGAAATTACACCTGTTGAAAAATTTAAACAAATTACTGAAAAAATCCGATGCCCTAAAATTACATGAAAAACGGTAACTAAAGCTTCGTTAAACAAGAGTGGCGAGCTTTTATTAAATTAAATAACGAAAGTAACATACTGTGTTCTTAACAAAGCCCGCCAGTGGTGGTATGAAATAGAAAACGAAAAAAAAACTAAAACCACACGTTATTTTAATGAAAACCTTGCGCCCGTAAACCGAATATTTCGCTAAACGCGCGTTAAAGAACGTGCGGAAAATTATAAATTTGTGTGGACAAAAAATGGACGCATATTTGTGAAAGAACACGAGAACGAAACGCTTTTAGGGATGACTTCCATAAACGATAGGTACTAAGAGACATTTAGGTTAATTGTTGATTCATTTGAAGAAAATATTTGTAAAGTCATGTTGAATTGTTTATAAATAACCTCTCTTAACGATAATGTAATATTGTTTACAACTTTTTTATGTACCGCACTTTCCATTTAGGGGAATACATGTAGTCCATGGGCCAATCAACATCATGACGGTATAATTTGGGGGTACCAATTTTCCGTATAACCACTGTTAGGTTATACAGGTTTATTAGGATGCCAAAAAACAATGATTGCCATCTCACAGCGGTAGCTAATAGAAATGGCGGTTAATCAAAGATGGCGGATGTTGAGTTTTATAAAATCAACCACGGGCGGACTGGCACGGAGGGGCGGGTGGCGATTGCCACCTGGCCTGTAGGTCATAATGGCCCGTTGGAAATTTATAAGTAAGGCTTGAATTTTGATGATTTTGTATCTTTTTTTCTGAAAGTCTGAGACATTGTTCTGTTATATATAAACGTGTTTCAGGATAAATTGAATCAAATGACAGCAACTTGTTTTGGTGCATTTTTTTACATTCTTTGCTATTTTTGAGCAAGGGGTCATTTTTTGCTAAATTTACGGTATTTTTAGCATTTTTTGTGTGTTTACTTTGAATTTTTTGCATTTTTCAGGAATAGCGCTAATTTTTTTTGATATTTTACGGTATTAACCTTGGGAAACTTATAAACCTTTGTTAAAGTTTTATTTTTCATGCAGTCTTATGTTTCTAAAACATAATGCAATATTTTTTCTTTTCTCGGTAGTTCCGGGTATTTATACCTGTTTAGAAATGAAGCCTAAAATCTCCATTGTAAGCTAAACGCATAGTTGACGTTTTCTTGGAACGTGCTTAAGTCATCCACAAACGAATGCCCACTAAAAGGGATTAAATTTCTTTGGGATGCGGTAAGTGAGTCAGTACCTTACATACCTATAAGTTTCTACGACTGGCCTGCAGAGGGTGCAAATGAACCACCACTGAAATTCCTGTCTTATCTTACTTAATCACTACCCTTCTTAACATAATTTTGCGGTCTTATTCAGTTTCATCAATAAATTTATTTGTTATTTAAAATGTCATCTTTTTAGCGCATTTCCACAAAAATAAAAAAAATGCGCTATTGTGGCCACTTTGTCCGTCCGTCCGTCCGTCCGCTCGTTTTGCGACGCTACTAGTTCTTTATCTTAAGAGCTATTGTTCTACTTTTTTCGTTATTTGGTTCGTTATGGTGTCGAGTCTTGTACCAAGGAAGGAATTTTTTCTGTACCGCTTACAAAAAAGTTATTGTAAAAAAAACAAAAAACCGTTTTTTACATGTTCCATAATTTTACACTTTTGCCGTTTATTTACGATCCTAGAGATCGTTTATAATTTTGCATAGATATCTGTCGCCTGCCGGTTGGTCTCTCCGTCTGTTCCTTTGTCTGTCTGTCCATCTATCTGTCCGTGTGAACGATAACTTTGTTTAGAAATGTTCGATCGCTTTTACATTTCCGTTAGTTATGAACTGAATTGCATGAAATTCAATATGGGCATAGATTTAGCCATATAATACGCAATGCCAAAAGTTGAATCGAATCGATTCAAAATTCACAGTGCCTTTTTCGCATCTCGACCATTTATAAACCGAATTGCAAACTTTTTTACTTATAAAAGTATTTGAATGAAATTTGATACATAGGCACTTGGAATAAAGGAAAATTAAACGCCAATTTCAAAATTTGGTTTTGCGCATGCGCAGTGCCAACTTTTTTATTTATGGAAGAATTTAAACGAAATTTGATACATAGGCACATGAGATAAAGGAAAATCAAACGCCAGTTTCAAAATTTGGTTTTGCGCATGCGCAGTCCAACTTTTTTATTTATGGAAGAATTTAAATGAAATGTGATACATAGGCACTTGGAATAAAGAATCATCGAGCGCCAGTCTCAAAATTTTCTTTTGCGCATGCGCAGTGCCAACTTTTTTTATCTATGGCACCATTTAACTGAAATTTGATACTTAGGCGCTTGGAACAAAGGAAAATCTAACATTAGTTTTAAAATTTAGGTTTGCGCATGCGCAGTTCCAACTTTATTATTTAGAAAAGCATTGAAATGAAATTCTTCTCATAAACTGAAATTGAAGTAACACGTCAAAAATGGATTGCCCATGTGCAACGCTATTTTCATATTTGTGGCCGGATTTTTACGATTTTAACAGAAGTTGCATCTTATAAATGGGAAATGAATGCAAGTGGAAATGCGCTTTATGTAAATCGTTTACGATTACTTTTTAACTTGTTTTAAATTGTTATGTCATTTTTGCGAAATTTTTAAGTCACAATTGCATTTTTTATTTTGCATTTTCGCTGATTTTTAACGTCATTAAAATCCTAGCCCTATTTATAAGTATGTGCTGTATTTAGTTTCTTGCACTATTAATAAATTATTAACACGTTTGTCTTATCAGCTGCAATTAAAAAAAACTATATTCTAATTGATTTTCAAGAAAGGAATACTTTAAAATGAAGCAAAAAAATTGGCCCATGACCTATGCAATTCCACCTGGCCCGTAAGTACCCAGTTCGCCCCTGAAATCAACTATATCTCTGGAATTATATTGATCCAATTTCATTATTATTGTTTTGTAATGAAAGCTCTTTATATGTGCTATAAATATTGTTATAAGTAGTTTTTCGATAAAATCAACTGTTAATAAGCGATTAAAAAATGCATACCTTAAAGGTCGCTCAGTAGACACAGCTTTTGTAATTTTTACTGACACCGTTTTGAGAGCTTTAGATGAAGGTCGGCTGGCAGCCGGGCTCTTCGTTGATCTTAGTAAAGCCTTTAATAACGTAAATCACGACTTGCTGCTGTCGAAACTTTATAATTATGGTATACGAGGTGTATCTATAAACTGGTATGCTTCGTATTTGTCATGTAGGTCTCAAAAGGTTGTGCATACCAAAGAATGTGTGCAAATATATTCAGATGAATCTCCTATCAACAGTGGGGTACCACAAGGTTCTATACTTGGTCCCACCTTGTTTTTAATTTTCATAAATGACCTTCATAATTATGTTCAAAAGGTTGATAACAACACCACCATTGTATCTTATGCTGACGACTCTAACTTCCTAGTTACAGGTACTACTATAGAACATATTAGACATAAACTATGTGCATTATACAAAACAATTTTAGACTGGGCAGAATTAAACGGACTTACGGTCAATAAAGAGAAAACAGCTTTTATACTGTTTCGATCTCTACGTTCTAAAATCGGTTCCATAGAGGCACTACCGCTTAACGAGTTACTTGTCAACGCAACTGATAATTGCAAATTATTAGGTTTGTATTTTGATCAATTGTTAAATTGGTCTACACAGATCGACTTCCTTTGTTCTAAGTTATCTAAACTATGTTATGCACTCAAAGTAGCTTCATCGCATTGTAGCACAGACATACTAAAAAATATGTACTATGGATATTTTTATTCCACTCTTAAATACGGAATTATGTTCTGGGGAGGTAGTGGAATCAATCGGTTAGCCAGAATATTTTTATTACAAAAAAGAGCGATTAGAATTATATACAATGCAATGCAATGTACCGAGACAGTTGCAAACCAATTTTCAAAGAACAAGGTATGCTGACCTTGTATGGTATTTATGTGTATACAATCCTCTGCTTCGTATACTGTAATCGATGTTACTTTACAACCGACGTTGCAAATCACAAATACCCTTTACGAAACTGTTTACTTAAGGTTCAAAAACATAGTAGTGCCTTATATCAAATAGGTGTTCTGTATAAAGGTACTACTTTATTCAATGTTTTACCCTCTAACATCAAAACGATTACATCGTATCATTTATTTAAAAAAGCTGTGAGACGTTTGCTCATTGATTGTACCCCTTATTCACTAGAAGAATATGTTATTCATTGCAAGCTCTATGACTGACTTGATTAATTGGTGTGTCTCCTTTTAATCTAATATATTATTATTATTATTAAAAAAATGTTTTTTTTAACTTTTTTCCGAATTTTCTTTACTACCTGTATTAATAAACAATAAATGGTAAAATATACGCTCATATATGCAGAATATTAGTGAAAAATACGCAAACAGTTTTCATCCTGGTTTTGATGTATATGAACACATGCAAAATTATATATTATGTTGTATAATTTCTAATAAAAAAGCAATTACGATAAACACTAGCAATAAGATGTTTCTCTGCACGAAATGATTGCCTCCTGTCGCTAAGAATTAATTTATAAGCACTAAGCAGAGAAAGTGCTCTCTACATCAACCAAGGTGCATTAGAAAACGACAAACTATTGGGAGCAATTCCCAAACCTTCCACAATCTCACCCATCAACACCGTAGGGAAAGAGAAAGATAAAATAGTTTGGAAATGATGAAATTAAACATCAATTAAATCAAAAAATCTTCCTTCATTGCAGTATGTTTCATAATCGCGTCCGTTATAAAAATCCGCGTATTAAAAATTCAAATTAAAATCCAGGTTAAAATCGATTAAATTTAACAAAAATTTAAATACATCTTTAAATATGCAAAATATGCAACTCTATCATGTAAATGCAAAGAATATCAAAATATGCAACATACGCAAAAATAAATTCGGTTTAATCGCAAATGTTGCAAATCGAAAATACACAAAATCTCATACGAGTACACCAAAAATAAACGATATACATTTTGCATATAAGTATTCACAGCTTTAGCTGATCAAATTGAATTAAAATACAAATAAAATAGTGGTTCCAAACATCAAGAACATGGTGAAAATATGTAAAACTATATGTATCATATGTGGAGAGATTTCACCTTTTAGTGAATTGCACTCTCCAAAATACAGGTACACTGTGAAATAGGAGTAAGCAAGAATTTGCAGGCTTCTTCTCTATAGTGAAAGTCATAACAACCAATCCAAGAACGAAAATTATACCGAGACCCAAGTATCATCTCCATAGAGCGGAGACAATGCCCGAACGAAATTTCCAGTCGCATTTTTTAAGAAAAACGAACTTCCACGAAACCACACCCGCTAACTATCCAGTCCTTCCAATCAGAGGCAGGAAAATCGGGAATTCAAGTCGGTGTACTTTTTTGCTAATGTGATTTTCCTTTGGTTCGGTCACATGTCTTACGGGGAAAGCAAAGACAATCGCGTTTGTAACCCATGAACATTATGATAAAACGCTCTCTGCTCGAAATAATAGCCATTTACAATTTTTTTTTTGAGAACCTGACGTGCTACATTCATCCAATTTATTTTAATTATTCTTATATCATTCTGGAGACCAGTAGCTTCGTATTAATCAATTTACATAGACCTGCGGGCGATATTTATGCAAATATTTCACGTCCGCTAGTTATTAAATATTGAATATTCATAATTCTTAAGACCACCACTTTAACGTAAGCTGCAAGCTGCACTTTACTGTATACGAAATTGAATTTCTGCGCTCAAATTGAATTTGGTATGGAAATTGTTTTTGCAAGAAATTATTTTCAGTTCGTTTCGAGTTTAAAGTGCAAATGACGGGAAAGCCAGTGGGTGATAGATATACCCGCATTTGGTTCAATTTTGCAATTGATAAAGGTTTTATACCCTTAAAAGCACGGTCATTTGAAATTCACACAACAGGACGAGCACATACAACAATAAAATTTGTTACTATTGCCATAGTGTACTTTACACTAAGCTATTACTTCCAGTCGTATATATGGAGAAGCAATTTGGCGGATATAAACTACACTATAGAAATACAGTATGTGTACGGGTGTAAACAGGAGACTACACGTCAAATTTGTGGAATGAACACTATTAGTGACGATCACAGCAAGGGAATATTTTATTACTTCGTGCTTATCAATCACATAGTGCAGCAAGTAATCGTATAATCAACTATGATTACCATAATTAATTTAACAATAGGGCAAATATGAAGGCGGTGATGTATTTAATTCGCGTTTGTGTGTATTTAATAGAACTTAAGCTCCTCTGGGTATATTGAGGTAGTTGGCATTAAATGCAGTCTGTTCTACTAATAAAGTTTTATGTCTGCACGTAAAATGGTTAACAGAGTAAGTTTATCGGATTAAAATAATATTAGACACGTACGCTTCAGTTACGTGCATCTTAGCATTAAATTTGATAAGGCACCTGCCTACAAATTTTCATGCTTCTATTTTTAGTGGAAATGGTAATTTCATGTTCTACTGCACAATACGTCTCTGTCCGACAATAAACACAAACAAAACGAGTTCAAGTGATCACAAAATATAGTTCTCTTTAAAGCCATTTGAAGCCTTCCTTAGTGAAGTTCAAACCCAACCCTTGTCATGTAAACAAATATGTTATATGAACTGATTACTGAAATGATACGAGCGCCAGTTTGAAATGAAAGTAGACAGGAATAAATTACCTATACACAATAATATTTTTAAATTTACTACGCAGAATTCCATTTCGAATGTAATGAAATTCGATACGTTAAAAATTTGTTTTTCGGTTCAGGTAAACACACCTGTAATAATCCAATGAATAGTAGGTATGTAGGTATGTGCTTGTTTGTCCTGTAATTACGACTAGGTTGTTATCAAGGCGTTTTATCTTTTATTTACATTCAATTATTGTATATAGATCATATTTTCTGTAATGAAACATGCTACACGTCGCAACTGAAAGATTTAGTGAAAGTTTCTGTTAACAGGGATACTATTTCATGTGGACAAATACTTGAATTAGTTTCGATGCTCGGAACTCTCCAAAGGTTTTCGATGGAATCTCAGAATTCCGCATACATGGGTTTGATTGCCGTTGCCTTCAAACATGCCCTCCTAAACGAGCACTTTACTGTCGGTAAGGGTTCTAAAGTACGATGCAAAACATGTCTAATAGACGTATTACGAACTGAAAATTATATTTTTAAATTTATAAAAAGCATCCAGACGAAGCTCCTGTTTAAAAATAAACATACCTACATTCAGTATTTTCCCCTAAAATCGCTAGTTTATAAAATAGGTAATGAATTTATTCCATTCATTTGCAATGCGTCCATCTGTGAACCGAGTTTATTAAGTAGGTATATAAAAACTAAAGCAATTTCGAAAATGTATACATAATGCGAAAACCTATTTTTTTAAATTTTTTTCTTTACCGATGGATTTTACATAGGAACAGTTTGTAATTATCCACTGATATAAAAACATGAACGGTTTTTGTAGAAAGTGGAACAAAACGAATTTTGTGCTGCGGGCTTTGTTTTTTTAAGAAAAATGAAAATTTCAACAAAAAACATGTTAAAACATAAAGTCAATCAAATGCCGACGGCTAGCTTTATTCGTGTTCTAAAGTCTTAATCTTAAAATTGCCTAAAAAATTTCCTATCTGCCTTGTAGCAAAAGAACACCACTTAAAGGCCATATAAGTGTATATTGAAAAAAAATCAAAAAATGTCAAATACTGTTTAAGAATGCATCTCCCTTTTACATTGAAATTGTTTTTACTAATATTTGTACCTGTTACAATCTGTGTAATACAATTTACTTCGAAATGGTCATCTCATTTTTTACCTCATTTGTTTTAATTTAATTTCGATTAATACAAGTAGGTAAACACATTTACACCCTAATCAAATTTACTATTCGTTATTAGTATGACAAAATATGTAATAAATAGCGAGCTGAGTAGCGTGTCTAACAATATCCCCCACATCCGTAATCATCAAGGAGATATTCTCAAAGATTCACGAGGAATATCAAATTATTTTGGAAATTTCTTCGTGCATTCAATTCAAAATCTCATTACTTCGAACTTCAAAAACGACAATCACCAAAGCCGCAACGAACGAGATAGAATGAACTCTAATTCATTTTTTATGCCTCCTTTTTCGTACGCATGTGTATTAAAGGCCATAAATACATTGTCTAACAATAAATCCAAAGGGCCCGACGAAGTACCCCTTGGGATCATTAAAGAGTGCAGTGGTGTAATATCGCATTACCTTAGTGACCTGATTAATATATCAATCGCGTGTGGTAAATTCCCTATTCGACTAAAATCTGCTAAAGTTACTCCGGTTTTTAGGCGATCGCGCAGATCCGTCCAACTATCGTCCTATCTCGCAGCTGTCCGTGTTTTCCAAAATTATGGAGAAAGTGTTTTGCGAAAAATTAAGCAATTTCTTAAATAAGAATAACATATTAAGCAATTCCCAGTATGGATTTAGGGAAGGATTCTCCACTGAAACCGCAACAATTGACTACCTCCAAGAAATCCACAATAATTTAGATCAACATCAAGTATAGTGATTTCGGTTCTGCTGGACATCACAAGGGCGTTCGATACCGTTGACCACGGTCTCCTGGCGAATAAACTAGCAGCAGTAGGTGTTAGAGGAAGTGCTAACGACTGGGTTATATCTTTTATCTCTAACCGAACTTTTAAAGTCCACCTTGATGGAGAAGAGTCCGAAGAATTTTCCACTGGCGTGGGTACACCACAAGGCAGCACTCTAGCGCCCCTGTTATTTTTAATTTACGTGAACGATATGGTCGAATATTTATCTGAGCATTGCAAACTATTTCTGTACGCCGATGACATCAATATCGTCATTTCCTCATCAACATTGGAAGAGGCAACCGCGAAACTCGAAACAGTTATCGCCCTTAAAAACAACCTGCTTGCGTTTTAATTATGGTAGAGTGCGCAGTGCTACGCCCTTAAAAGTACGTATAGACAATAATGATGAACTGGTAGCTGCCGAAACTGCTAAATTTTTAGGTACTACAATAGACAGCAAGTTAACTTTTTCCCATCACGTTGACGAAGTGTGTTCTAAACTTAAAAAATTGCATTACGCATTTATTTGTCTAAGCAACACTTTAGATCTTAAAGCAATTCTCACCGTATATTTTGCCAAAGTATACTCAATTATCAGTTACAACATAGTTGTGTGGGGCCAGGCTACAGAAGCCGAGCGTGTATTTATTCTACAAAAGAGAATAATTCGACGCATCTTTCGTCTGAAGTATCGCGAATCCTGCCGTCAAACTTTCAAAAATCACCAGCTTTTAACATTTATATCTATATATTTATATAAAATTTTAACATATATACATGTAAATATACATCTATTTAAACGTAACTGTGATAATCATAAGTATTCAACTAGAACTGGGCACAATATAATACTTACCTAAATGCAATCACACTAACTTCAAAAAATCGGTACATTACGCAGGCTGCTACTTGTACAATGCTCTACCACAAAAAATAAAAGAAATAAAAAATAAAAATCAGTACAAAAATGCACTTAGAACCTATCTAGTCAGCAATTGCTATTACTCGCTCCAAGAATTTGTGAAGTCATAGATGTTATCTGTTGTACATTATCTGTTGTACGTTATCTGTTGTACGTTATCTGTGGTATGTTATGTGAACTGTAATAATATTATAGATTAATCATTTTGTATATTACATAATAGTTAATGACTTACCTTTACATTTTAGAAATGGAAACAAAAGGTTAAATAAAATTATTATTATGGTCGGTGTTTCTTGTGAGAACTCAGGTCTAGCCTGGTTAACTAATCGCACGGATTAAAATCAAGTAACGATTAGTGTCTGTGTCTGATGAAGTTATGTAGGGTCCTTAAAAAAAAAAAAAAATCACACACGTACATTGGACATCTAGGGATAGTATGTAATTCGTACTTACCAACATACCTATTGATGGGCACAATAGCCAACGCTATCAGGAAAGAGGAAAACAAAACAAAACAAAAAAATCATTATAATAATTCCTGTAATTTTATAAAATGAAGTTTATTGTGTAAATGTTTCTTTGGCTTTGCGTTTGGGTTGAATACGAGTGGGTTGTGATAACGTGGTGTGTTTCTGTGAAGAAGGAGTTTTGTGTTTTTTAATTGTATTTATGGTGTTTCTTTGTTCCTGAGGTCGTATTTGTGAGGTTGCTTGGGTTTTTGGTGGAGATATTGCAGTACTTTGTGAGCCTGTGTTAAGGTTTTTGCGTTTCGGTTGTATACGAGTGGGTTGTTTCTGAGAAGAAGGAGTATTGTGTTTTTTAACTGTGCTAGGGCGTGTAACTTTATTGGTTGGACCTGTCTTTG